>NC_052358.1:48664698-48672499 GCF_009727055.1 Benincasa hispida
CATGGCTTTGCGATCACAATCTTTCATTGCGCACGGACACCGAATTCCTTGGATCGCAATTTTACTTGCGTCAACGCATTTTTCCTACACAAAATCTTCTGCTCTGATGCGCCGATTAATGATCGCCAAAAAGTTGAGTGTACTTGCTATAGTGTGTCGTTAACGGCTTGTCAACTAAATTCGAATTCGACCGTCATCAGTTTTTCGTCCCATCATGATTTATTAAGCTTTCACCTTGATGTGTCGTCTTTATGCGGCCACCTTCTTGAGCAACTTCTCGCGAGCGCATGCGATCGCAATATTTCCATACGTGCGGACACTGAATTCCTTTGATCGTAATTTTACTTGTGCCAAGGCATTTTTCCTGCACAAAATAAGTAAATTAGCTGCTTTTATGCGATGGGTGCATACGATAGCAATATTCTCAGTTTAACACTTTTGGACATGATTTTGTATATTTTTACCGTCAGATTCCCTCATTGTTTTACTTATTTGTGCTAAAATAACGTGCATTTCTGCCTGTTATCAATATGCAAACTCATTGCATAAGATGCCCCCACTCACATGTCTCTACATGAATGATCTGTGGATCACATCATTTGTATTACCTATACAAAATGAGCCACATCCAATAGTGTTACTAGGATGAGATACCCAATTTCATCCATATACTTATAGACCATTTAAGCTATATACTATCAACTTGATCCTGTTTATCTCACCATATAAAGTTAAAGTATTCATACTATAGCCATGGATATGTATATTGGATTTTCATGATAGAGTGCAAATTCAACAGCTTTATTGAATAATATGTTCCACAATATTTTATTGATAAATAGAATGTTTAACACAAAATTTACGAACTGCGAGTTCTAGGACATTCCCAAAAATCTCCCATTTGGACTAAAACTTCAGTGAGAATAAATATATACAATACAATGTTGAGAAACATAAAGGGAAAATATAATAAACTAGGGCATATCAAATACCATAGATATTCTCCCACTTGTCCTAGATTACATTGCTTGAAGTCCTAGTCCAACTAGGTGGCCCTCGAACACTTTAGCCGAAAGGGCCTTCGTAAATGGATCAACAAGGTTGTCTTTAGAGGCTATCTTTATGATGATTACATCTCCTCGGTGTACTATCTCTCTAATGAGATGGTACTTTCTCTCAATATATTTTCCACGTTTGTGACTCCTTGGTTCTTTCGAGTTGGCAACAGCACCACTATTGTTACAATACAGTGTGATAATAGGTGCATATTTGGAACTACTTCCAAGTCAGCCAAGAATTTTTGTAGCCATACTGCTTCTTTAGCGACTTCACATGTGGCTACGTATTCTGCTTCCATTGTGGAGTCAGCGATACATCTTTGCTTAATGCTTCTCCAAAGTATATCTCCTCCATTGAGAGTGAAAACTGAACCTGAAGTAGATTTCCTTGAATCCACGTCAGTTTGGAAATCAGAATCAGTGTATCCAGTAAGGATCAAATCCTTAGGTCCATACACAAGCATATAGTCCCTCATTCTTCTTACATACTTGAGGATGTTTTTTACAGCAGTCCAATGACTGTGTCCTGGATTGGATTGAAACCTGCTGACGATTCCAACTGTAAAGCATATGTCAGGACGTGTACATAACATTACGTACATCAAACTCCCGACTGCAGATGCATATGGAATTCTTGTCATTTCCTCAACATCTTGAGGTGTCTTAGGACATTGTTCCTTTGACGGATGAATTATATGTCTAAAAGGTAAGATACCTTTTTTAGAATTTTGCATATTATATATTGACAACATCTTTCAATATAAGATGCCTGAGCTAGTGCTAGGGTTCTATTCTTTCGATTCCAAAAGATCTATATTCCTAGAATGTAATGAGCATCACCCAAATATTTCATTTGAAACTGTGTTGCTAACCATCTCTTTACGTCAGCAAGGATGCTTGCCTCATTCCCAATGAGCAAGATATCATGAACATAAAGAACTAAGAATGCTACAGTCTTGTAGACTAATTTCTTGTATACACGAGGTTCATCAACATTTTATTCAAAGCCATAAGATTTGATCGTAGTATCAAATCTTATATTCCAAGATCTTGAATCTTGTTTTAACCCATAAATGGATCATTTAAGCTTAAAGACTTTCTGTTCCTGTCCTTGTTCGATGAACTCTTCTAGTTGAGACATAAAAATACTTTCATCAAGATAACTGTTCAGAAAAGTTGTCTTGACATCCATTTTCCATATTTCATAGTCATAATATGTGACAATGGATAGAAGTATTCTAATCGATTTTATCATGGCAACAGGAGAAAAGGTTTCTTCATAATCAACCCCTTCTCTTTGGGTAAAACCTTTTGCCACGAGTCTGGCTTTAGAGGTTTGCACCTTGCCAGTTTGGTCTCCTTTTTTTGTAGATCCATTTTCAACCTATAGCTTTAACCCCATATGGTTGATCTACTAGTTCCCAAACAGAGTTGAAGTACATAGACTCCATTTCAACGTCCATGGCTTTTATCCACTGTTCCCTGTCAACATCTTCCATTGCCTTTTTAAAGGTTAATGGATCCTCTAATCCATCATGATGTTTTAAGTTTATGTTAAACCTATATAGTGTTCAGTTTGCTGAATAGCCCTCCCACTACAATGAGGCATACTTAACTCTTGAGACGGAAGTGACGGGACAGCAACAGTTGTTGATAGACCAACCTGATCAACAACTCTTGTTGATTTTTCTGTAGCCTCTTTGGTCATTTCTTGCAATATTAGTTTACTGCGAGGTAGATGATTTTTTATATGATCTTCTTCCAAGATGAGTATTTGTTGATATAAATACTTTTTCTTCTTGTGGATTATAGAATAACCCTCCTTTTGTTTCTTTAGGGTATCCTACAAAAAGGCATAATTTCGAGTGTTTCCAGTTTCTTAGGATTTTTAACCAACACATGTGTTGGACAACCCTAGATATGGAAATGACATAAACTAGTTTTACGTCCTTTCCATAATTCATATGGTATTTCTAAAACACTTTTTGAAGGAACAACGTTTTGAAATATATACTGCAGTCTACACTGCATACCCCAAAAGGATTGAGGTAACTGAGCACAACTCATCATTGATCGGACCATGTCTAACAAGGTTCGATTTCTCCTTTCTACAACACCTTTTTGTTGTGGTGTTCCAGGTGATGTGAGCTGGGATTGAATTCCATGATCTACTAGATAGTTCTATAATTGTAAATCCATATATTCACCACCTCGATCAGATCAAAGTGTTTTAATTCTTTTACATAACAAATTTTCTATCTCGGTCTTAAATTCTTTGAATTTTTCAAGAGTTTCAGACTTATGACTGATTAAGTAAATGTAGTCATATCTCGAGTAATCATCAATAAAACTGACAAAATACCAATAGCCTCCTCGTGCCTTTACATTCATCATACCACATAGGTCTGAATGTATAAGTTCGAGAGGCACTTTGGCACAAAGACCTTTATCAGAAAAAGATCTTTTTGTCATTTTTCCCTCAAGACATGATTCACATGGAAGTAAAGAACTATCTTCTAACTGACTTAGATGACCATTTTCTACCAATCTCTTAATCCTATTGAGATTAATTTGATCAAGTCTGAGGTGCCAAAGATAAACGTTAGGAGAAATTTTTTGTTTTTTGTTTTGAGTCTCAACTGTTTTAAACATCTCTATATTTAGAATGGTCTTTGCTTCAGTTGGTTTTAATATGTACAAGTTATTTTCGAGTCTTGTAGAACAAATATGAACACCTCTTGAAAAAAACAACACTTCATAAATTCAAAAGATGTTCTGTTCATATTTTCTAGCAGACAGGAAATGGAGATTAAGTTTCTTTTCATCTTAGGTACATAATACACATTCCTAAGTAAGATGAAAGACTCTCCAAAAAAATAGCTTGACATCTTCCACTGCATGAGTTGAAATGACTTCACCCATTCCTACCTTGAAAGTCATTTCCTATTCAGAAAGTTCTCTCCAAAAACTAGTTTCCTGTAGAAAAGTGCAAACATGATTAGTGGCGTCTGAATCTAATATCCAGGTTAGGTGAGTATTCTCCACTAGACATGTTTCAACTACTAGTAAATCTAATTTACCTTGTTTCTCCTTTTTCGCTTTCTTTTCCGCCAAATACTTTGGGCAGTTACGCTTCTAGTGCTCATCATCTCCACAATAAAAACATTTTCCTTTGGGAGTCTTGTTTTTTTCTTAGTAATGGTTTTCTTATTCCCTTTACCCTTCTTCCTCATTGTATAGATTTATCTTTCGAAGAAGAGGAAATAGACTTCTTGTTATCGGTGAGTTTTGTTCCAGACGTTGACCACTTATAAAACTTTTTAGATCGAGAAATAACATTTACTTCTTTTTTTTTTTAAGTTTCATCATTGACTAATATATCTATAACTCGTTCAACAACATGGTCAAATTATAAGTAATTTTTTTCATAACAGCATTAGTTTTGAAAGGCAGATAACTCTCCGGGAGAGATTCCAATATCATACTTACTTGACTTATCTCATCTATCATCGCCCCATGAGCCTCGGCAATATTAAAATGGACCATCATATCGAGAACATGTTCTCTAATGTTGGACCAATCTTTCATACGAGTACTGTCAACATACTTAATGGCTTCATGTCGAATAGAGGATGACGGTTTCCCGAACATTTCC
This sequence comes from Benincasa hispida, assembly GCF_009727055.1. Lineage (NCBI taxonomy): Eukaryota > Viridiplantae > Streptophyta > Magnoliopsida > Cucurbitales > Cucurbitaceae > Benincasa > Benincasa hispida. The sequence continues at coordinate 48,669,412 of NC_052358.1, forward strand.
TGGAGCAACGCCATTATCTCACGGGCGGTGGGCATTACCTCATGTTTCTTATTAAGTACATCAGATATACTTGCTAAGATGTAGGCTCGAGCTTTTTCATTAGCTCTAACCCACTGATCATAGATGTCCCAAACATTTCGATCGTTGTTGTACAGAGAACTGGAGTACATTCCTCCATCAACACAAACCTCAAATCACCCACAACCAATATCGTATTGATGTTGGATTTCCAATTCGAATATCCTTCACCGTTAAATTTATCAGAAGCAAGCAGTTGTATAATTGAATTCGACATTGCTGAAAAATTTAAACAAATTCTATTAAACTTTATGCATCTAAATCCAATTTTAGCAAAAAAAAAAATAATAAAGTACCCAATAAATCTTTATTTACTTGCAACGATACTTTAGTGATTTAGAACAGTTGCTATCGTGGGGCAGCCAACAATTCCTTCACTGAAGCAAGACAATTCTTGACCAAATACTGTATCATAATAACTCTTTACTCCTATAGTTCTTTTGGTTATCGTTTTCGGTCAAGATCTTTACTAATAATTAGTAATTCTTGTAAGTATGACCCGCCATTTTTAGATTTTATAGAACGGTATGAATATGCCCCCGATATGGAAGACAATACCCAAGACGGAACTATAAGACCATATTCATTACTGAAGCTTGGGTTGTTCCGAATCCTATGTTACAACCCTCTATGGGGATCGTCGTGGTTAACGACTAGCTAGTGCTACCTAAAAACGACAGCAGGCACAACATAGAAATCTCACGGTTCAAACTAATTGAGGAGACCGTAGGATAATATTGACACATTTCCTTCACCCACTTACTATGAACTACTTCTCTCATTCACCGCGTTATTGACCCATGTAAACACTTTCCGAATGGAGTAGTCGTGGTAAAAGTGACACAAAGCCGAGTATGGATCTCACAGTGTGAACTCTTGAGGACATGAGAGCTAATAACTATATATTGAATATATTGTTGATCTCCCACTAAAGTATTCTAAATGTTTGGGTATCTATTTACTTAGGTTAAAAACGGCTAACTTTTACACAACCTAAGTCTATAACATTTTTATCCAAGTATAACATTTATATTTGGATATAGCCCTACAATGTCTAAGTGTTTAAACCAGTTTTAAACCTCACACCACTCACGCAAGCTCATAAAATCAATTTACAGCACTCAATATTTCGGTCATAATCCCCAGGTAAGATGTGTTACGTAAACCATCAACTTAAGTACCCCCAGCCTTGGACAGGTTTATGAACCGATTTGAGTTTGTAACCAAATTTTATAAGGTAACAATCTATTTTAACAGTTGAAACTAGTTTGTTAACCTAAGTGAGCATGTTGTGTATCTTTGTTATGGATTTTAAAGTCAAATTTCTTTTTATAACAACTTACAAAAATTAGACATGTTAAACATCCACAACATTCATCAAATGCATTCAATATAACATTTATATTAATAGAAACCCTATACATGCAGATTATATATTATAACAATTTATAACATACTTACAATGCATGTAACATGTTTCCTATGGTGAGATTTGAAATCTATATGGCATACTATATGTATATACAAGATTTATTTAATTATAACATACATCACATGCATAAACAATTAAGCACATACTGATACAATTTTTATTTTGGCATTTTTAAGTAAACAAAAGCCAATGTATTACAAAAAATATGTAATATCTCCAAATAGCTTCCGAACCGCTCGAACAGTTCCAAATCGGGCCCAAAAATGCTTGAACCAAATGTGAACCACCTGAACTAGGCCAATCAAAACAATTTTGAAAGTGAACCGGGTCAAGTTTGAAGATAACCGGTCAATCCTCAACAAACTGGTTCAAGAATCTCATTTGGATAAATCGGATCTCACTGATGGACCAAGATCTCGCTTGATTTGAACAGGATCTCGCTCTATGTTGAAATTTCGCTCAAATTTGATCTCTCGCTGCTGGTTGAAATCTCGCTTAAAACTTAATCTTTCGCTAGCTCATTGAAATCTCGCTCAAACTATCAGAAACTCGCTCCTTGCTTGAAATCTCGCTCGAACTTGATTCAAAATCTCACTTGTGGAATTTCATCATAATCTCGCTCAAACTTGATTCAAAATCTCACTAGAACTCGAAATCTCGCTCAAAATTCCAACAGAATCTCGCTCGAACTAGAAATCTTGCTCAAACTTGATTCAAAATCTCGCTTGAACTCGAAATCTCCCTCAAACATGGTCTAATCTCGTTGGAAATTCAAATAGTAGCTAAAGAACTGGAAATCTGTAGCTAGGCCTTCTTCACTTCTTTCTTCAATTACATCCTAATTTCAACTTCTAATGACTCCATGTGAATTACAGACTCTTAAACACACATTAAGGCCTATCAAACAAGAGCCAATTACAAGAGAAACAACATAATTAAAAGGATTCAAATGCCAAAACACTGGAAAAACCGTATCAGTATACTATTTCATGCAGTTCATGAAAAAACACCCACCAAATTCAAATTAACAATAGTTAAGCGCTTAAATCATGGTCTGATACCAATTGAAGGAATGATACATCACGCAACGGAAGACTTCAGAATCACTAAACACTTAAACTACATTTAATTTGAGTTTTAAGCATGTTGTTCATATGATACTTATAAAAGGATTTGAAACACATATTACCTTTGAAGATTTCTTCCATGAATTCAGTTGAAATCCACCAAGATAGAGCTTGAATCTCCAAGAGAACTACCATCGAGATCTTCTCCACTATGCTCAATCTGGAATGTATGGTGGAAATGTTGAGGTCGATGCCCTAAAGTCTCATGTCATGTAGTTTGTAAACAGTTTATACGAACGCTTATGTTGTATAATATATGATATTTACTTCACATCTTGTATTTTGCTCAGTTGTTTGTTTTATTTACTTTACCACAAACCAATAAACATAAAATCCCTGGTTATCTGTATGTGACTCAAGCATGTATATGGTGACATACAAGTGGATCATGTCTTGAGTGATAACCAAAATGGTCTGTAGTATATGGATATAGGAAGGAAACCTTGTCCTG
>NC_052358.1:48675059-48798042 GCF_009727055.1 Benincasa hispida
TTTAATTAATTAATTTTTTAAATTAAACTTTTTAATCAAAATAATATTATTTTAATATTTTAATATTAAATCAATAAAATATCAATTTCACCAATAAATCAATTTTATATTTAAATCATAATTTAAATATTAATTGATTTTCCAATTTCGTTTAGTTTCGATTAAACTAAACGTTTTTTATTGTATCATATACAATCAATCAAAGACCCTAAAATTGAATTTGAACATTTCAAATTCATAACCCTAATTTCGTACATCAATACTCTATTTGTTATTCCAATTTAAAAGCTAGTAGAGGGACCTAATGAACCTATAGATCATTAGCTCCAATGATCTATAATTAATTCGTTAAAACTCTTTAATCGAATTGATTACTATTCGTTAACTATCAAGACATACCACTATAGCTCGATAGTTGCACTCTCCTCACTGTACATATATATCTGTCCATATAAACCATAATCAGTAAGTTGATCATTCACAGGTCGTTCGTAATTACAGTTGGGTCAAAATTATTGGTTTACCCTTGTAAATACATCTTGTTCCTTAAGTTCTCACTGACCCTCTAATGAACAATTTGGTTCATAATACTATTTATGAATCATGTCCTTCTCTATCACGAGAAGGTAGGGCCCTGATTGTTCAAGACCTAGAATCAGCACTTAAAATAAAAACCTATCTGCTAACCCCAAAAAGGATAGGAGTGAATTCCATCTTGCAAGGCTATGTCCCCAGCTATCCATCCGGTCTTATCCCCAAAATGGAAGGCTGATTGAGCAGTATTGTTGGACCACTCTCACCTATGCGGATCAAAGGATAATCCCGAATAAACAGGAGTTCATAGCTAGCTCAGGATTAAGATTGAGTTATCCTAGGTTACTTAAGTATAAAATAGTTAGTTTTAATAGTAAACGGTCGTTATAATGAAAAGTGACTATTTCATGGTCCAATCTATATGCAAACTCATTGCATAGGATGCCCCACTCACATGTCTCTACATGAATGATATGTAGATCACATCATTTGTATTACCTATACAAAATGGGTTGCATCTATTAGTGTTACCAGGATGAGATACTCAATTTCATCCATATATTTATAGACCATTTATGTTATATACTATTAACTTGATCCTGTTTATGTTACCACATAAAGTTAAAGTATTCATACTATAGCCATGGATATGTTTATTGGATTTTCATGATAGATTGCAAATTCAACAACTTTATTGAATAATATACTCAACAATATTTTATTGATAAATAGAATGTTTAACACAAAATTTACGAACTGCGAGTTCTAGGATATTCCCAACAATTTCTTCCTCTGTCAAAAGCACGACCATGACCTCACCACGATTATTATTAAAATTGATAGCATTCACTTCAGAGAATGGTGTCGTCCCAGTTGGTTGAGATTTATGTTTTTTTCATTAATAACTTGTTATTTTCTTCAATTACGAGAAGACATGAAATTAGTTCAGAATATTGTTTAAAACCTTTCTCTCGATATTGCTGCTCCATGAGCATATTCAAAACATGAAATGTAGAAAATGTCTTCTCTAACATATCAGTATCAGTAATTTTCTCTCCGCATAACGACAGTTTTGAACTTATTTTAACTAATGCGGAGTTTTAATCACTTACTGATTTGAAATCTTGTAGTTTCAAGTGCATTTACTCATAATGAGCTTGAGGAAGAATAATTGTTTTTTTATGATCATATCTCTCTTTCAAAATTTTCCACAAAATATGGGATTCTTTCATTGTAAGATACTCCATTTTCAATCCATTGGAGATGATGATGAAGAAAAATCATAGCTTTTGTTTTGTCCTGACTGGATATTGTATGTCCATCTTTAATAGTCTCTCCAAGATTCATAACATCCAGGTGGATTTCGGCATCAAGTACACATGACAAATAATTATTGTCGTTACTATCAAGGGCAACAAATTCTAATTTTGTGAGATTTGTCATGGCAGCACTATTGTAAAATATTGTATTTGTGTTAGAAATTTAATTGATATTAAATATGCAAAATAACGTTAAGTTTATTAATTATAGGAAAAAATTACATACCTTTAGGACCTACCTTTAGCGAGGAAAACGATAGGAACTCGTGCTAATAACGTATTGTGAATTTAAGGAGCACAACGACGTACAATGAGAGGATATGGAGAAATGATATAATAATAATATATATATAAATATAATATAATATATAAAAATATAAAATAAATAAATATCAAAAAGTAAATAAAAATAACAAATAATGGATTTCTACACTTTCTCCAATCTTTTTGGATATGTGTGTCTTTCAAAACCAAATGCCACTAGTTATAGGCAATTTAGCAAGTAGGAGGTGAATTATATGGACACTAATCGTGTGTAATCTTGAGACACATGGACAACACATGGGGTAATAGATAAGTGATACATATAGCCAATAGACACTAATAATGGATATTAGACCTAATTTAACATATTTAATAAAAGGTAATTTATTGAATAACTTCATTGGTTTTTTTTAACAACAATTTCATTGTTTTCTTAGTACAATAATCTCATTGGTTATTGTTTCTGTTAAGTGTTAGGTGTAGCAATTTAATTGAAAAATATAGAAAGAAAATAGAAGATGTGTGTCATAGTTTTAAGAATGTAGCGCCTTGAGTTTATGTATGCAAACAATAACGCTTAAATTATGAAAGTCAAATATCACACATTTATCAGTCTTAATTTGTTAAGATGTTAAATTGATGATAAATTTAATAGCAAATGAATTATTGACCTAATTTATCGATAATATATGTATAATGTATGTGGATCCTATATTGAAAAAATGAGTAGACATCACAATCCTTATAAAATAAATAAGTTATTTCTCCTAGTGTCGATTAGGTTTAAGATGGAACCTCATGTTTTATCCGATATGGTACTAGAACTCAAGCCCAAATGTGTATGATGTTTTTTTTTCTTTTTTAAATAAAAAAAATCTAAGAATGGTGAACTCTAATAGGCCCATTCTTTAGGAGCATGTTGAAATATAACATTAGAAAACTTGAGAGACTTCACAAATTTATAAGATATATGGATCATTCACTTCAGAGTCATTTCGTTTTAGATGAAATGTCATATTTATCTAATATGGTATCAGAACCCATGAATAATGAACACAAAGAGAGACACCGTCTTAAGGACAAATTTTCTAACACTATAGGAATATTATACTCTATTTGTTTACACTATAAATTTGCCTACATAAATATTAGTGGAACTCACATTAATATTAGTGATCTCAATATATTTTTATAAGTATGTTGACGTAATACATAATAAATGGAGAGTTTTTCATATTCTTATTAGTACTATAATTTTTTCCATCTTAAAGAGCATAATGAGGATTCGTATAAAAAATGGAAAAATCTATAGAATTTAATCAAAACCAAATATGTTGAAAATTTTGAATTTACCATAACTAACCTGAAATCAAGAATAAATAAAATAGACTAAAATAACTAAGGCCCTGTTTGGCAACTATTTGGTTTTTTATTTTTATTTTAAAAATTAAGTATATCCATCCACATTTCTTATAATGATTTGCATCTTTCTTAAGTACAATGGTTGAGTTCTTGGCCAAATTGATAAAGAGAACTACCTCAATCACGTTTGAGAACTCTCCCCTAAACAAAAGTGAACCCCCGCAACAGTAAGAATAATCCTGATTAACTAATTGGTAAGCAACCCCAAGAAACCTCAACAAATTTGGGTTTGGAAGATTGATCGATGATCAAGAAGAAATGAGAACTTGTTCCTAACTTCAAGATTTCGAACTTTTCACAATCTAATTGATCAAACTAATTGAAAGGAGAGGGTGACTCGTGGAAATGCATAAGTTTCTTACTTGTGAAAGGAACTCTTTCTTGGCTACTTGGACAACTTCTAGGATGGAACCTTTCACCTATATTGGTTATATTCATCTAATACCCTTTCAACTACTCTCATAAATACACAAAATTAAATAAATACATGTAAGATTAATTATGTGGATGAATCTAAAATTCCAGATTTATTGTGTCTCTTGGTAGCTTTGATTCTCAAAGGATTGCAACTCTTCATATTTAGAAACTTAACTTCGAAGTAAACATTGTAATGTTTCAGTTTCTAATTAATGTCAATTATTTGCTTATCACAAATTTTAAAAGCAAAAATAACCTTTTGAAAGTTACTTTTTTTAATTTCTATAATTTGGCTTGATTTTTTAAACAATTGGTGAAAAATATATATGAAAGGAAAAATTTGAGGTAAAAATTTGAAGGTATAAGTAGTGTCCATAAACATAATTTTAAAAAATAAAATGATTACCAAAGAGATGTAAATTACTAATAGAAGGATTTGACGAAATATCTTTTAAATTTATATTCTGCAAATTCTTTTGTTCATCAAATAATCCTCTATCGTTTAATTACACTAACCTACACAAAATTATATTAAAAAATTTGGAAACGAGTTTTAAATGCTCGCATTGAGTTTGACCCATTAATGCAGCCTTGTTAAAATCTTTTTAATAATTGAGAGTATATGTGTATGTATATTAAATATAAACTACATACCATATTGTCACTATTTTATCCGGATCGACTTGATAGTCAATTGAATAGAGCCCAAAAACTCTTGAGATTGGTGTGCATTTAATGGAGAAAATATAAATTATTATTATTATTATTATTTTATTTATTTATTTTGAGATTTGTGGACTAGAAAAAAATTCTCTACAAAAAAACTATTCGAATAAACAAGGGCAATATTATAATTAACCGTTTTATACCGTTAAATACATAAGAGAAAAATTGTTCACATATCTTGAGTGTATATCTTGTAATTATTTTGAGACATATTAACTTGTTCTAACAATTATTATGAGACAATCACATTATAGTGTTTCATTAATAATTTTTTATATAATTATTTATAAGCATCTCTAAAAAGAAATTATAAATTATTATTTCAATGTACATATATTAAATCTCTACATTACATTAAAAGTCCGTTTAGCTCAATAACTATCGTGTGAAATATTGAACAGTCCACTATTATGAAGATAATAAAGTATTTATCATTATGATAAAAAAAAAAATTATCATTAATGCTCAATTGTCACATTTAAAAAAAATATTCATAAAAAATATTTATTATTATCACTTCAAATTCAACTCACATACATATGTGTCAATGATTAAAATATTTGTAGTTCTAATCTCCTACCTCAAAACATATAATGATTTTGTTTTTCACAAGAAAAAGTATATAATAATTGAACTTATAAATAAATCAATATACTATTTTGGTAACGGTTTTTCATAGAAGACCAAAATCTCTACTATTTAGATTCAAGATAATGTAATGATTGATGGAATAAATAATAATTTGGCCTACGATTGGCAGACTAAATCTAACTCCTAGTGTCGTCGGTGTCCTAAAGTTGGCATGACATGATTTTTTAAATTTAGGGTTTGAATTATGAATGTCTCGTTTATAATTGACAACCATCACATTATGCTAAAACTTGCATTTATTGCTATGTACCTTCCGACATTTATTTAATTTACATGCTTTTATATTTTAAAATTATCCATCGTGGAATGAGAAAAAAAAAAATTCTAAAGTAAAAATTAATGCTACCAATAATTTAAGAAGGTTAATAAATATTTGGATTAAAAACTTTTAATCCTCAAACTTTCATAAAAATAACAATTTAGTCTTTGAATTTCGATTTGTAACAAATTTATCCCTAAATTTTTAATTTTGTAATAATTTAGTCCCTAAACTTTAATATATAACAATATAATTTTTTGTACTTTAAAATTGGTAACAATTTAGTCTCTAACGAAAAAATTAGTATTAAGATTTAATTAGATTTCTTTCCTAAATAAATGGATAAACTAATTAGAGACTCAAGAGTTTTGTAAAATACAAAGTCTACATCGTAAAAAAATAAAAATTGACATCTAATTTTGATGAATTTATTTACTTTAGGGACTAAAATGTTGTAAATTAAAAAAAATAAAGACTAAATTGTTACATACTTGACGTTCATAGACTAAATTTTTACAAAATTAAAGGTACATAGACTAAATCGTTGCAACCAAAGTTAATTGACAAAATTGTTACTTTCATGAAAGTTTAGGGATCAAAAATATATTTTAAACTTTAATCTTTAATACAATTTTTTCTATTTCGTACCTATAATTTAAGAAGGTTAAATTGAATCCTCTATGTTTTAACATTTTTATATTATATTATTTTTTATAAATATATAAATCTTGACTTATTCTTCTTTTAGGTAGTTTGATAAAGTATCCAAACATTTGCTTATACAATAATAGCTGTCGCTTAAAGTTGGAGCTTCAAAATTTTACCTCTACATTTATTATACCAAAAAATATAAATTAGTGCTCTCTGAATGTGTATTTACTCTCTGATTTGGGTACGCATTAGAATAATAATAAAGCATAGCTTATAAAGACATAAGTGGCAAAATGACGACAAAAACTTTAATTATTATTTTTTTAAAAAAAAAAGTTATTAATTGAATTAGATATGTGTTTGGTAAGAAATTTGATGGACTAACTTCTAAATAGATAATATATAAGTTAGGCTAATTGAACTGTACTGATATTAACAATTATAATAATAAAAGAAAATGGAATATTATGCAACAAATATTTCTCATAAATAAATATAACTAAAGTTCCAAGGAGAAGTTCAATATGGCTATTGTTATATCTCTTGTGAAGGAGATTCTTTGAAGTTGGGGTCGGCCTCGATGTGCAACAATTTCAACATATCCGTTGAATACAAAATCAAGTAGCAGATCGTTTGGTATTGTGAGTTATCATTGAGGTATATTCTTAGATTTGGTTGGATTGAAAAAACATCTCAATTCTACCGCAAAAAAATAACATAAAAATTAAAAGGAAACACAAAAATTTGAGAAAACAAGAATTTATGTAGAAAACTTCCAACTTGGAGAAAAACCATGACCCACCATAAAGAAACTGACTATATGAAAAATTATTATAATCACACAGAACAATTCACTCTCACAATCCCGATTACAATAGCATTCTCTCAAAGCTTTTATACTATTTACACCCTTTTCCCACTCTTCAACTAGAGAATACATAAGGAGAATTTAACTAAAATTAACACACTCAAGTTTAAAGTGTTTCTAATTAGGACGATTGAAAATCAAGGACATTGACTCCTTTTTAAGCTTGGAGTCCATCCACATTCTTTAATTTAACTCATGTGGCACAAAATGCACTTTTAATATTTTGCCAAAAGCCCAACAAATTCCACCTTGGCAAGATATTTGAAGAATTCACAACTTCTACAACATCCATTTTCTTCACTGAAAATCATAATTCTCAAGTTAGAAAACTATAACCTACTCCATCATAGAAAGTAGACCACTTGGAATACCACCTCCCAAGATTTTGTTTTTTTTGTCACGTGTCAATATACCTTGTTGATATTTATGGTGCAATTTCCACCTACTTGACTTACCTAGAAGTCCTTCAACCACCGACACAATTTTCCCCACACACCTTGCATAAATGCCAAATCAATGTCTGTGTGCAAATTTGTGGAACCGCTAACATCACATCCTCTATCATGGTAAAGCATATATATCACAAGGATGATTTCCATCTTCTTCAAAGGAAGTTACCGTCTCCCTCGACGTGAAAGACAATGTCAGCATCCGATCCATAGCCATTTGATAAACCTACTCTATTTTTTCGCGTCCTCATACTGTTTGCATCCCCAGTAACCTATCTTCTACTTGAAGACTATCTTCTTTGAACTTCTGCTAGAATCACTTTGGAACTGCACTAAAGTACCATCATCGCTTAACTTGCACTTATGTAACCCATATTATATCAATACATCCTTGACTTGTAATTGCCACAAACCGAAGTTGATCCTTCCATAAAACTTCTCCACATCAATCTTTATTGGACTCATAAAACTTGACTCACATCTACTTCACTCCTAGCAAATCTGCAAATAGCGAACAACTCAAACTGTATATTTGCAAAACGTTGTGGCCCATTTCAAGAATTATTTTCTAATGTGGAAGCTCAGACAAAACTACAAATATAAAGCATACTCAGACATTCAAGAAACTATAAATCTTACGCTTTGATACCACTTGTTGAGAAAAACATCTCAATTCTACCGTAGGAATAAGAAGAAAATAGCAGAGAAATTAAAAGAAAACATAAAAATCTGAGAACCCAACAATTTACCTGGAAAATTCCTAACTTGGAGAAAAACCACGGTCTACCAGAAATGTTGAAATGCCTTGAATCTGTTTGTTGGCACTTCAAACAACCAAATACGGGGGTCTCGCTGTCCGGTCAGTGAACCGGGGTCTAGGGGCGACGCGCCTTGATGGGGGTTCGGGGGCAACGCCTCTGAAACCTATTCAGATTTCGTATTCAGCATATTTATTTATAGTTATTTACGATTTTGACCCTAGGATTTAGAGTAGTACGCTATATAAACTCTCTAACCCTAGAAGCGCCATTTTGATGTAATTTCTGAAAACATTCTCTCAAATAATATTGTTCTCCCCCTGCTCGTGAATGTAGCTAATACACTATTAGTGAACCACGTATATCTGTGTGTCGATCTTCTCTATCTCTACGTTTTTTTTGTGTTCTTTAATTGTCGTTTTCGTAACAAAAAAGAAATCCATTATATGAAAAATTGTTACAATCACATCGAACAATGCTCTCTCCCAATCCCAAATACAAGAGCATTCTCTCAAAGTTTCTATACTACTCATACTTTTTTCCACTCTTAAACTAAAGAATACATAAATGGAATTTAACTAGGGTTAGCACACTCAAAGCTTAAAGCAAGGGTCTTCGTGGGTAAGCTTGAGTTGGGTCAAAAGACCTTTTAGATCCAACCCAATTATTCTAGTTGTAAATTTCTTCAACTCAAATAACCTTTTATTAAAAAAGTGAACCCAACCCAACCATGAAATATTTGGGTTTGATTCGTTCGAGTTATTCGGGTAATTTATTTAAAATTTTGTTCTAAAATGAAGTAAAATGTAAATATGTAAAAGTGTTTTTTTAATTATTTTCATATATTGAATTAAGATTAACAACTCAATTTCAATTTATATAATTAAAAAAAAATTAAGTACTAAGAAACTATTTTTAAGAGTTGTTAGAGAATAAATTATTCAAAAAAAATAATGAAATTTAATAAAAGTGCATGAATAATCGTATTATAAGTAATATATATATTGAAGTTAATAATAGGCTTGAGTTAGTTTGGGTCATATTAGGTGATCCCATGAAGAAATCCAACTCAAGTGGTATTATAATTAAAGTGTGGAGTGGAGGAATCAAACCTAAAACCACAAGATTGATAATATAAACATTATGTCAGTTGAGTTACGTTCTTGTTGACAACTCATAAAATTTTTATTTGTACCTAATCCAATCCAAATCAAATTTTTTTTTTTTTTTTAATTCTTTGAGAATACCTAATCCAATCCAAATGAGTTGATAACTCAACCCAAACCGCACTAGTTGGGTTGGATTGATCGGTTTTTTCAGGTCATTGAGTTTTTTTAACAACCCTAACTTAAAGTGTTTCTAATTAAGATGACCGAAAACCAAAAGCATCGACTCTTTTTATAGACTTAGAGTCCATTCTCATTATTTAATTTAATCGATGGTGGAATAAACTGCATTTTTAATATACTGTCAAAATTCAATAGGTTGGAAGATTTTCATACTTGGAGTCATCAGTGTCTCAAAACAGGTTATTGAATTATTACACTCATTAGTTTGGTACTGTGTAATGTTCCTTTTCTTTTCTGATCAAAATAAAATAAATAAAGTTTGCAAGCTCAACCAATCTCTTTCTTTGACATGGTAAAAAAATATTATACAAATAAAAAGTTGATTTTTTTTAAAAGAAACACAGTTATCATAATGCATAAATTTATTAAAAAATTGGAGATATTGTTGAGATTAGAGAGAATTGCTTGACCGTTTGGCTATTGTTTTAAGTTTTTTTAACACACAAAAACGAGTGGCGAATATGGAAATTCCACCGCCATCTACCTAAAGACCAAAATACCCCTCGTGGGATCTCATTTTACGCAACTTTTACAGGTGCCATTTACCACATACACGAAACAATGACACCATTTTCGTCTTTTAAAAATGGGTGGTTCAAAAGGGTACTTTTTTTCAAGCTATGAAGTGGTCTGGTCATCTTGCATAGTTAATATTGTGGAATTAAAAAAAAAAAAAAAAAAATCAATGGAAAGTTCCCAAAACTTTCAATTTAGTATTTATTTTGTTTATAAGTGTTAAAAGGTGTTTACTAAATCTCTCGACTTTAAAGTTCTGTTTGATATTGTTTTTTTTCCTAATATTTGAAAAACATTTCTAAAGATGGATCAAAATGGAGGAACTACGTAGTTCCTTATATTTTATTTCTATTTTATTTAAAATTGTTTCTAAAATGTGTCAAAATGGAAGTTTGATTAATTGGTGAGAAAGTATGTCTAAATCATTTCTCAATTTCATGATCTTCGGATAAAATCTCACTTGAGACTTTTTTATTTTGTTTTTCTTTTTTTTTTTTATATTTCTTTTTTTCTATATTTTCTATGTTTCTTTTCTTTATATTTATTTTCTTCTTTCTTTTGTATTTTCTTTTTCTCTACTTTTATATATTTTTATATAATTAATTATTTATTTTATTTATAATTATTTTCTTTATTGTTTTTTTATATCTATATGTTAATTGAATTTTGAATTTTGAATTTTCAAATATTTAGATTTATATATTATTTTGAGTTTTAAATTTTAAATTTTCAATATAATTATTTTCAAATATAAGAAAATGAACTAAAATATATACAAATATAGCAAATTTGATTTTGAATTTTGAATTTTTAAATATTTAGATTTATATATTATTTTGATTTTCAAATTTCAAATATTTATATTTATATATTTCAAATATAGGAAAATGAACCAAAATATATACATATAGAAAATTTAATTTTGAATTTTGAATCTTCAAATATTAAGATTTATATATTATATTGATTTTCAAATTTCAAATTTTCAATAGGGTTGTTTTCAAATATAGGAAAATGAATCAAAATATTTACAAATATAGCAAATTTAATTTTGAATTTTAAATTTTTAAATATTTAGATTTATATATTATTTTAATTTTCAAATTTAAAATTTTTCAATATGATTGTTTTCATATATAGGAAAATTAACCAAAATATATTGGTTGTCAATATTTTCAGTAGTTTTGTCATTTAAAATAATTTTACTTTTTGATATGTATATATAAATACTTTTTGAATTTTAAATTTTAAATTTTGCAATATACATTTTATATATTTTTTATTTTTCTTATATATGAAACCAATTATAATTTTAAAATAATATAAATTTTATTTACTAAGATATTCATTTAGATTCATTTTAATATTTTTACAATCGCGACATTTACATAATAATATAATTGAGTTAGATTTGAGTCTACATCATTTAAAAGTTAAAACAAATGACTTGAGTGAGAAATAATATTGTAAATCAAATTTGAGCAGCATATGAATGATAGAAACAATCGTATTATTGATATTAATTTTACATTGGGACTTATGTGTATTCGATAGTTTAAATATTTGATAATTATATTTTATATTTTAATGCATGCGAGGTGTGTGTATATATATATATATATATAATTACATGATATTTAAATTATGAAATATGGAGAAAAAATGTAGGAGAAAAAAATACAAGAAACAAAAACCAAAAAATAGTTATCAAACAAATTTTTGTTATTGTTTTTTTTTTTTTTCAAGAAACAAAAAACAATAATAGTTATCAAAACATATTTCTATTTCTTGTTCTAAAAAAGGAAATGGGAAACAAGAAACAGGGAATGGGAAACAAGAAGCAAGACAAGGAAACGAGAAATAAGAACAAGAAATTCAAACGTTATCAAACGGGTCCTAAATGTTGTATCAATTTTGTGCCTAATAGATCTATGATCTATTTAAAACTTTTCTGAATTCACTAGAGAACCATTAGTATCAACGTCGATTAATTTATTAAAATTCTGATTACATGCAATAATCTATTAGATAAAAAAAAAAAAAAAAAAAATAGAGTTTAGGACCTACTGACACAAAATTAAAAGTTAAAAAGATCAATTATGTACTTTATAAAGTTCACATACCAACACACGAATTTGAAAGTTCAAATATTAAAATTTGTACTTTAACCAAAAAAAGTTGTTTTGTTTTTACTCTTTAACCAATTTGACATTCAAGTTGATAAAATTTAAAATAAACTCGACCATCTAAATTTAATGTAATGCCCCGAATTTAGAATAAGGATGTGAATGAATCGAGTTCACATTTGAATGAGAGAGATTATAAGGATATGAAAGTATGGTCAATAAAAGTTTAAAAATGAAATCTACAACTTATACCAACAATGTACACTTTCATTTTCGATGGCTCAATCATGAGAATTTCAAAATTAAGCACGAGTGAGGACAAAACAAATTGAAAGAACTCATATTGGTCTGTAGGGATAGTCTTTACTCTTTGAAGCATTTGAGATAAGCAAGGATGATGTTGCCATGCCACAAAGAATGTAGAAGAATGTCAAGGCCATTGGATGTTGAATCTGAATTCCAAATCTTGGGTCGAAGCGTTACATGTAGGGTTGAAAAAATTAAGCTTGCGCTAAAATAGTTTGGTTTTTAATATCCATACAAGATCTTCCGCCAACACGAGCATAATTCAATTGACATAAACATATATCACAAGCCTGTTAGAGGTTCGAATCTCATATTCTACATTTCGTTGAAACTTAAAAAACATATATCACAGTGACATAAACATTTATCACAAGCCTATTAGAGGTTCGAATCTCATACTCTAATATATATATATATATATATATATATATCCTAATAGATTTAATTTTCATTTTTCCCTGTTTAAATTTTATTTCGACCATTTACCTTTTGAGAAGTCTAGTGTAGCATTTGAACTAAACAAATTGATCGTTGAGATCTTTTTAGTCTTAAAGTGTTTCTAATTAGGATGACTGAAAACCAAGGACATTGACTCTTTTAATAAACTTAGAGTCAATTTTCATTATTTAATTAGTGGAACAAATATTTTATATGATGGCTTCATAAGGTGCCCTTAGGGTTTCGGAGTTGTTATTATTATAAGTTGATGTTTTATTTTTTGACGAGCTTAATGAAATGCTTGTTTTAAACCCTGGAACTATGAGGTATTTGAATTATGAATCTTCCAATTTAGCATATTATGTTCTAAGTCTATAAGTTTATGATTTAAGTGAACTCTGGTTTTCACTAAATTATTTGAGAGTATGATGTTTATATTTGCTATACGTTTCAAAGAGCTTAACATACTAATGATTTAGAGAGTTGTTTGAAAAAAAAAATGGATTTCCATAGTAAAAGCTTATGTCTTCTTTTAAACATGCCACTCATTGGGCTCCCCAATTCACGTTTTCCAATAATTTTGTATCCCTAGGTAACAAAAGAGTTTCAAGATTCAAGGATTGCAGGTTGCTTGACAAGGAAGGTCTAGTCTACCACCGTCGTAAAGTGATTGTTAGTCAGGTGTTAGTATAGAAGTGGTCGATAATTGAATAGTCCCTACAGAGTTAGAGTCAGGGTTTGGTCTGTAACAAGACATCTCCTGAATGACAAGGTTGTAATTAGAATATTGTAATGATGAGTTAAGTTGTGTTATGTGATAGAATTACTGATGAGTAGATTCACAAAGTTAAGTTCACAATAGTACATGCTCATAAGATGTGAGGTTGATAGGTTCAGTTGGCGATAAATGTCATAAAGGGTTGCATCTGCTGTCTTCACACATTCTCTTAAGTTAAAAAGGTAATCTGGAAGGGAATGTGACAAGTTGAATATAAAAAAAAATTATTTAAAAGTATTCACACTTTATAGCAAAAAGTTCCAAAAGTACAAAATGCTTTTAAAACTTTTTACTACAAAGTGTAAATATTTGTGAAAATTTTCTATTTATAAGATTTTTCCTTCATGTTGTTATCCTAATTTTAACTATTTTATAGAATGAAAATGTTGCTTCAAGTATGTACGGAATAATATACCAATAAAGTACGTATAAAATAACATACCCATCAAGTAAGCATGTATATAGACTACTTATATTAGTTTGAGTCGATGTTGAAATATTAGGTGACAAAAGTCACAATGATTTTTTTTCTTCGTAACTTCAAAACCAAATGAGACTTCTTAAAATAAGGACAAAACTATGCATATCAATAATTACGAGAATGAATAGAGAATTTAAATCTTCGCACACGATTCTTTAAATCCTACTTAAATTTAGAGTTAGAATTGAAAATTTTAGATCCGTTTGACAATCATTTGGTTTTTTTTTTTATTTTCAAAAATTAAATCTATAAACACTATTCCCACCTTCAAAATTCTTCATTTGTTATCCACTTTTTTATCAATGATTTAAAAAACTAAACCAAAATTTGAAAATTAAAAAAAGTAACTTTTAAAAATTTATTTTTGTTTTTAAAATTTGACCAAAAATTCAATCATTGTAATTAAGAAATAGGCACATCTTTGTGAGAAAAAATATACTTAAATTTTAAAAATAAAAAATAAAAATGAAATGATTACCGAAGAGGAAAACACAATTCTAAAAAGCTTAAAAGGAGGAAAAAAAAAAAAGTTGTTCGTGAGGTCTCACCATACAGACTATATACAATGACAAAATTCTTGGTATGAAATTTTAATAACTTTTAAAAAATAATTATAATTTGTCAAATTGAAAACGACAAAAAGAAATATTTCAAACAATTCAAAATTTAAAACTGCTTCAATTAAATTGGGCTGCCACGTATTAACCTCGTCGTCTCGTCGATTTATTTATTTATTTTAAATTTTATTTTGATTTTTACAATTTATTAGGAATTAGTACACTTTGGACGTGCTTTATCTTTCTCCCATCGAAGAAAAAGAGTTTTATTGAAAAACAAATAATCAATGGCCGGTTGGTTTTTTTTTTTTTTTTTTTTTTTTTAATATTTTGGAAATTAAGTTTATAAACCTTATTTTTATTTTTAAATTTCTTCTTTTATTATAACATTTTACTAATGATTTAAAAAATTAAGATAAATTTTGAAACTAAAAAAATAGTTAATTTTTTTTAATCGAAATTTGGCTAAGAATTCAACCATCATACTTAAGAAAAATGTAAATCATTATAAGAAATGTGAAGGACTTAATTTTAAAAAATAAAAATAAAAAAACAAAAAAATACAATAATTATTAAACAAGACTTAAATAAATAAGTCAGTAGAAAAAAGATAAAAGAATGGAACTTTCTAAAAACCAAGAAACTGTTCCCTGTTTTTACAAATTATTGTTTTTTTTCCTTTTTAGAAATTCATAAATTATTGTTTGGCAATTGTTTTGTTTTGTTTGTTTTTTTATAATTAAAATCAAATAATAATGGCAACCATTACCTCATTTATTGACCCGTGATAGATGTCAAAAAGTATATGTTTTTACCGTCTATTTTAGTTTTTTTATATATAGTAAATAGATACTTCATGTGATATTTTGACCTCGAGATGCCCTAAATTAGATAAAATGAGCAAATATATACATTTGAATTATCTAAAGTCGATTTAAAGTGATTTATATTGATTATATAAGCTTTTGTTGAGGTTTTTGGCTATTTCTGGAGGATTTGCTTCGATGCGCCAGGCGATGCATATGGTGAGAGGAATCCTAAGGAAAAACTAAGAATT
Source organism: Benincasa hispida (assembly GCF_009727055.1). Taxonomy (NCBI): domain Eukaryota; kingdom Viridiplantae; phylum Streptophyta; class Magnoliopsida; order Cucurbitales; family Cucurbitaceae; genus Benincasa; species Benincasa hispida. The sequence goes on from NC_052358.1 coordinate 48,690,986, forward strand.
TGAGAAATTGTCCCAAGACATCTTTGAGTTGTATTTATTTAATTTACTTTCTTGTAATTCTCTCTTTTCTTTTATTACCCATTGAACATCATATTGTAGATACGATTCTTACTTTAATAAAGTTCAATATTTTTATTTACCATGAGCTAAATTCTCTAAGGGGTTCAGTCATGTGAATACCCTGGGGTTTTATGACTTGAACAATGTTTAATACCTCCTTGACTTTTGCATTTTTTCGTTGAGTTTATGCATAAATATTGTTAAGTTAAACTGATCGCTTAATTTGGCAATTTAGTGGAGTCCTAATGTTTATAAAGTTAGGATATAAACTAATGTCACAAAGGAATATAAGATTAGGAGCCTACGAATAGGAGGGTCAATCGCCTTAGGCCCTTAGGAATAAGAGACACTGTAGGATAAAGAATCTAAGCTCGAATTAATATAAGATTCAACTACCTATGGGGACATTTGGTAGTAGTTGCTTAGATCTCCTAAAGGAGTTGGACACCAAACCGATTAGGAGTAGTTTTTTGTTCATGCACATTTCAACGTCTTGGTACGATGTGGTTGTATCACTTATAGGATAGAACCCGAAAGGTTGGAACATAACTGTATTCTTGTTCAACATTCTTCTTTACTGTTTTTATCACCATTAAACCTCAAAATCACTTATTTATTGGTTATCCTTTGGGTTGCATCGAAAAACTCCTTATAAAGATTGAATTGCATAAATAGTATTATGAGTTCGACTCTTGGAATAATTCAAGGTTTATTACTTCATTGAAGGTGTATGCTTGCATTTATACCATATTTATTCTCATTTTTATTGTTCATAAACATTTGGTTGATCAACCTGTATATTATATAAATAAATAAATTATTGAATATCTTCTATTGAGTTTTTACGAGCTTAGTCATTCTAGAAAGGGAAACATACAAATTTAATTTGTCGAAAAATTTCGAGCTTAGTTTTTAAACTTTTAAGTTTGAATTTATTTAGTTAATTACCTTTTAAAATGTCTAAGAAGTTTTAAACTACTATTTTTGTATTGTATAGGTGGTTAAATTTTATAATTGTCTAATAAATTCGTAAGCTTTCAAATTCGTGTCTAATATATATTTGATATATTAAAAATGGTTAAAACTATCCTGACAATCCAACATCTGAAGCTGAACAATTAAAAAACAAAAAAAAAAAAGTAAATTGAACAATGATTTTTAGCACTATTCCTTAAACTTTTATAAGTTTATGTTTGGCTTTGTTTAGTTCAACAAGTATGAAGTGGATCAAGTTATGCCCACTATATATGTGTATAAAATTGGAGGTTGAATATTTAATCTCAAAGTTGATAATACATATTTGATGTCAATTCAACCATATTTATCTCATCGACACTGTATTTTTGTTAGTATTTTTAAATAGTTCAAAGGTAATATGAAAAGTGGATCCCATCTCATTATATGTGTTGTTTATTTGTTTTTGGCATAAGTACTTAGATATGGGGCTCACTTCCAAATATGTAATAAAAAAATGTAAACTGATTGACGAGTGGAGCGTGCTCAATCCAATTTCATTTGGAAATTACGTCATATTGTTATCGCTAATGTTACGTTTACCATTATGCTTACCATTATTATTATTGTTTCAGATAAATAGTTGTGAATTTGGACACATTTACTGTTATCATTACGGTTTAACACTTAAAGGTAACGACAGTAGTAAATATGCCAAAATTCACAATTTTAAGTAAACACGATAAAAAACATTCCAGTTATATTTATAATTCAGATTTTTTACGATTGATCCATCAATAATTTTTTTTTACGATTTGATAATCATGGTATGATTTTAATTTCTTAAAAGAAAGAAAAACTTCCAAATAAGCCCATATAAAATCCTTTACACATTTTTTTAAAAGGAAAACCCCTACACATTAAGCAACAACAATATCAAAATTAGAATACGAATATTCAATGAAAAAAAAATCAATGTAGACTCTATTCCATTTTTTTTTTAAAAAAATTGTAGACTTTAAGTTTGTATAGACTTAACAAAGTTCTGCAATTTTCACCAACCCTTTTTTTCTAGTTCATCTACTAATTTTAATTAAAAACAATATAAAATTCTTCAACAACTCATCAATTCCAATAAAATAAAGATTTATACAAAAATAAGCGTGTCTAATGCCCTAATCATTGAATAATTTTACCAAAATTTATAAACCTTAACCAAAAAAAAAAAAAAAACTTTAATGCTCGTTTCTTCTAAAATTTTATAACTTCACATTGTACACATGTGTGTATAGTTTATTTAATGTACACAGAGAAAATTTTTTCACGAAATTTAGAGTGATAAATTATTAGAGGGTTAAAATTGCAACAGTTTTCAAAATTTAAAATTGACATTGCAATAATTATCTAAATTTGAGGTATAATTTGGTAGAATTAAAAGTTTATGATAAAAATTAATACAACTCAACAAGTTTAGGATCAATAATTAATTTTTTTCCTATTATTCAAAATGAGACAAAAAGGTAATACATGAATTTAAAAAATAAATAAGTGTCCTTTTTGTAGAAATAAATTTCCTAATCGTTTGTAATTGACGGCCGCTGTCATTCTTCCCGCTCAATGGACGGTTTAACTTTCAAAAAATCCAATTATTATCATTATTAAACGCGGGGAGGACATGTCCGTCAAATTTAAAAAACAAAAACCTCCCATCGTTAAGACGTTGCCACGTCACCCAATTTCTCCACGTCATCACCCGTTGCGTAAAAACTTAAACACCAAAATTGTTTAAATATAAATAAATTACTAATTAAAAAAATAAATTTGAAGTTTGAAATTATACAAACAGACACTACCGTCGCTCTCTCGTCCTCCGATTACTGGGACCTCTCTCTCTCTAAAAAGTTTCTCTCACATGATGAACTAGAGGAGAGAGAAAGCTTCCATTTCTTTCGTTTTCCCTCACGGATTCAGGTGAGAGCTTCTTGTTGTTGTTATTGTTGTTTGTGATTCTTCTTCTTCTTTCTATTCTATCTTGGATTCTTCTCCGGTCGCCGTACTTACTGCTCGCCGGGACGACTTAATGGCTTCGTCGTCCCGAGCACGGAGTAGTTCGCCGTTTTCGTATCGGAAGTCTTCCAGTCCGTATTCTTCAACTTCTTCGTCCTCTTCGTTTACCAATGGTAAGTTGATTCCGCGGTCATGTTCGACTTCGGCGTCGTCTTACTTCAATTCCGGCGGCGGACTTGGTTCTCGATCCATGACTCCCAATCGAGGCCGTTCTGATTCAATGTACCATAGTCCACATGGTTCTAGTAGTCGTACTCCTGTCGGTTTCGCGTCTGAGGAGTTGATATGTGAACCAGTGGATACATCGAGGTGTGGAGAGAGCATTTCGGTGACGATTCGGTTTCGGCCGTTGAGGTAATGTTAGATCTCAGTGTAGTGAATCAGATCTATGGACTTTATTGGTGGCGGAGTCGTTGTTAGTAATGCGGTGGATTCGTTTGACTTTGAAATTTGTGGTTGTAGCGAGAGGGAGTTTCAGAGAGGCGACGAGATTGCTTGGTACGCGGATGGGGATAAAATTGTGCGGAATGAGTATAATCCAGCAACTGCATATGCATTCGGTATCGTCTCCTGGGCTTCTTAATTTGAAATTAGTAATTACAATGGTCGTTAGTTCTTCACTGTTAATATGAAGGAAGATGCAGATATTTGTGTGCGTGTGTGTTTACTATTTTTATTTATCCGTGAAGTTGATCTCTTGGCGTTTTCTTGTTGCAGACAGGGTTTTTGGGTCTCAGACTTCTACTCCGGAGGTGTATGAAGTAGCAGCCAAGCCTGTCATCAAAGCTGCGATGGAAGGTGTCAATGGTCTGTGACTCTTTCTCTTCAAGCTCACAAATGAAGACATTGAACTTCGTTAATTTTTTTCGTATATAATACTAGATTTCCGACTTCAATCATTATATTATTACTAAGTCCGTGACAATGCAGGAACTGTATTTGCATACGGTGTCACAAGTAGTGGGAAGACACACACTATGCATGTAAGTTCGATCGTTTGACAATCCAATCCTGTCTTTCTTTTTTTTCTTAATGATTTTTTTAAAGAAATTTAAACTTATGAGTTAACGTCCTTGATTTGTGCCTTTTATTCCTGAAATGATAATTATATTTGAATGAGCTAATGACGAGAAGTTAGCAGTATTACTCAATTGGTTCAGTCTAACCAAGTGAATAGTACCAATTACGGGGCACTCTGTGCTGATTCGCTGAATGAATTTTAAGCACTGCTAATGGGTGATAGTGTTCAGATCTCAGTAGTTTGATTTATTCTTTTCTTTGCTTTTACTCTTTAATAACAAAACTAGTTAACAATAACTTAGCCTTTAGTTAAATTGGTAAACGGCCTGGGCTAATTTTATTGGTCATCAACTAAGGGTGTAAGTTTGTTGGGCGTACAAATATGTACAGATCCTTAGGCCATGGATCAGCATCCAGAATCCTGTATCTGCATATTTATTTGTATGCGTGGGGCTTGGTATTGTTTCTCTTTCATTTCTGTTTCTATCACTAATCCATAATTGACAAACTTTGTAGTCATCTCTCTCTCTCTCTCTCTCTCTCTCTCTTTTTAAATATTTATTTATTTTTTCCCTTCCCAAACCTATATTTGTACCTGATGATGTTTGAATAAATTTTGGAGTAAAATATTCTTTTGTCTATTTTGCTATTTTCAGTGTAAATCCCATTAGCTCAGTAATAGCTTTTACAGTTTTACTAACAGTGATAACTTAATCTTGATTCTATTCATCATCCTTATCTTTTCTCGCATTGTAGCTAGCATTTTAACCATATTTCCTGTGCCAAACAGTTGGTGATCGTCTTCTCATTTTTTCTTTGCTTTCCATTTTCATTTGTACAGGGAGATCAGAGTTGTCCAGGTATCATACCATTGGCTATAAGGGACGTGTTCAGTATTATCCAAGATGTAAGGAACTTTTAGGATATAGCACTGTGAAATCTGTTATTACCAGTTACTGGCTGCCTTTTCTGATGTTATTAATTTATTATTCTTGATTTTATCATGTCTATCACTTTTGGTGCCGATACACTTTTTTCTTTGTCTGATGAGGCATTTTCAAGACTTATAGGATTTTCTATGATCCTTTGATGCATGCCAGTGAATTGCATTTCAGCAGCTGTTTACTGTGTAACGTGTTTGCAATTAGCTGCTTTCTTAGGGAGATCTTATCTTTTGTCACAAAAGATCTGATTTGGTTAATGAAATTCATGTGAAATATTCCTTCTGTATGCAGTGCCCTGCAATGTGAATTTTTTTCCTTAATAAAGAAAAATCTAATTATTTCTTTTTAAGAAACAATGTCATTGACAATATGGAATTACAAAAGAGGGGAGAGTCCTGAATCCAAGTTAATTACAAAAGGCCTCATCAATTGGGTATAAGAGAAGAAAAGCTATAGTGTTGAAATAAGAGAATACTTACACCAAGATAAACTAACTAAATCTATTAAGGGAGAGATCTTTATCCTTGAAGACCCTTTGGTTTCTTTCTTAAAAAATCTATCCAAAAACCATAGCAATGCGAGTATTCTTTTATCATCATATAGTCTTGTTTCATCCTTCCATCAGCTGGGGGCCTTCCTATTGTTTTTATTTTTCGAATACGATTAATGTGCTACTTTTTCTTACTTGATGTAACATGCTGTACCTTATTTTCAAGATTTTCATGATCTCATTTCAATACTGGTTTGGTTGATTAAAAATTTCCTAATACTCAGACTCCAGGGCGAGAGTTCTTGCTTCGTGTGTCATATATTGAAATCTACAATGAGGTAATACATCATCTGCACTAAATCCATTTTGTTTGTTTTTCAGTTTCAATCTTTTTTGGAATTAATGGTACATCCTTCTATATTGGAGTTTTGTGGTAACCTCTTTGTAATACAACTTCATTTGAGTGGGTGCTACAAGGATTGAATTTCTTGATACTGGAAATCTAGGATGTTGGAAAATTGTAATCCTATTTGATATTTGTGCAATTTATTCTTCTGAACCAGGTCATAAACGACTTATTAGATCCCACAGGTCAGAATTTGCGTGTTAGAGAAGATGCACAGGTTTGTCCCTAGAGTTTTCTGTTGAAATTTTCTGGCCTTGTGAATGGAATCTTCCATCTTCCACCGTTAACACAAGAATAAATGCATGGATTTTGTTGCAGGGTACTTATGTCGAGGGTATAAAAGAAGAAGTTGTTTTGTCTCCGGGGCATGCACTTTCATTCATTGCTGCTGGAGAAGGTACTTCATATTCACAAGTCCTCATTATTCCCCTTGCATTAATTCTTTTTTACTACTTTTGCATGTTTGACACTGATATTTTGTTTTCTATGATTATCATTATTATGATTGACTTTATTATGGCAGAACATCGTCATGTTGGATCAAATAATTTTAATCTGTTCAGTAGCCGAAGTCATACAATATTTACATTGGTAATATTTCTATCCTTGATAGTTGGTGTTTGGTCCTGTAAAATGATATTACCTAAGCGTGTGATGTGACATATTAGCTTAAATTTATGGGTCTGGGTTTAGTTTTTTTGTCTTGTGAAGGGCCATTTAGTTTTATTGCTTGTTACTATGCCCAGGTTTACTCTGTTTTGGTCTGCATTCTTATAGCATCATTGGATTCATGAGGGATTATTCTATTTACATATTTCAAAATGAACTCATAGTGGTGTGGTAGTACCGAGGTTGGGGGAGGGAGAGGAGAGTGGAAGTTCTGGTACAAATATTGAATGTTTTGTACTTGTATAAAATCCAAGCTTCATTAACTCAATGCTTTTGCTGATAACATTTAAATATATTCCTATGGCATTGGTGTGTGCACAGCAGTTAACTGAATCTAGTTTTCTTCTACAAAAGCTGATATTATTATAGTATATATATATATATATATATACTTAAATATGTCACGATTGCCTCTCTATTCTTTTGTTAGTCTCTGATTCTAGATCAAATATTTCATGGACAGTAAATCATGTTGGGCTGTGTTTCACTATTATACGAACAAGCACTAGTGAAGTTCATGACAATTTTCCTCTGTTATAATGTTAGTTGTTTCAATCCCCACTTCATTCTCTCTTTTTTGTTTGTCTGTTTTCAGATGATCGAAAGTAGTGCTCATGGGGACGAGTATGATGGAGTGATCTTTTCACAGCTTGTGAGATAGAAATATCCTTTATATAGTTATATCAAGTCATGCTGGTGACCATATTTTGTTGCTAATTTCTCCCTTTCTATCATCATTTTCATTAGAATTTGATTGATTTAGCTGGATCTGAGAGCTCAAAGACTGAAACGACTGGGTTACGGAGAAAGGAAGGGTCTTACATAAATAAAAGTCTTTTAACTCTTGGAACTGTAAGTTTTTCTTAGTTATTCTCACCGTTGATGGCATGATATTTGGATTGTATGACGATGCATGGACTTGTGTCTTATATCTTCTTTTATCTTAGAGACTACTATAGTCAGACGTGAATGCTTGGTTGTACATTAGTCTGAATCTGCCTAAAGATATGATATTGGTTTGCTGATCATTTCATGTTCTAACATTAAAATTTCATTTTCTTTAACTTCGAGTTAATTGATTTGATTTGAAGTTCTAGACAATTTCTGCTAATTTCCCTTATGTTGATTTTAGATCAGAATTAATGAAATAACATGAATCAGTGATTACAATGTGAAGGTTATTGGAAAGCTGAGCGAGGGGAAAGCATCCCATGTTCCATATCGAGATTCTAAGCTTACACGTCTTTTGCAATCTTCACTAAGTGGGCGTGGACATGTTTCTGTGAGTATAGTATAAGTTGCAATTATAGCTCTTCTTTGTTGTTGAGGCTGCTCGTGCATAATCCATGTGAATTTTGCCTGTGACATTCTGCTATTTGTTATCTCAGCTTATATGCACTGTTACCCCTGCATCCAGTAACATGGAAGAAACTCACAACACGTTGAAGTTTGCAAACAGGGCAAAACGAGTAGAAATTTATGCTTCACGTAATAAGGTTTGTTGCTAATATTGCAATGTTATGATCTTTATGTGGTTCATATTGGAAAATTATTGCCTATTCTTAAATGTGTTCCAGATTATAGATGAAAAATCTTTGATTAAAAAGTATCAAAGAGAAATCTCTAGCCTGAAACAAGAACTCGATTTGCTGAAGAAGGGCATGCTTGTTGGTGTCAATCATGAAGAGATTATGAACTTAAGGCAACAGGTTTCTTTCCATTGCTCCTACCTCACAAAAAATGTAGACAGGTTTTAAAATTTTTATTCGGGTAGAACCTTCTAATTGTTTGTTATATTTATCCAATAGTTGGAAGAAGGACAAGTGAAAATGCAATCGAGGTTGGAGGAAGAAGAAGAAGCTAAGGTTGCTCTTACGAGTAGAATTCAGAGGCTGACTAAACTCATACTTGTCTCCTCAAAGAATTCAATCCCTTTGAGTGACATTCCCAGCCAGCCAAGGAATCGTTCTCTTGGTGACGACGATGTGAGTTCTCTTCCTGAATTTGACTGTGTAGAAATATTCCTGAAGATTATCGACAATTGACATGATGAACATTACAATTAAATTAGTTGGCATGTCATTTCTGGTGGAGATATTTGAATAATGATTGATAATTTTTTCGACAAATCCGACAACCATCCATATCTTCGAGCAAAACTAAAAAGGAAACATCAATTTACTAATTAGAAAAACACATCACCCTTTACATTTTAAATCGCTCCATAACATTTAATAACTAAAAGTTTACTTTCAGGATTGATTGGCTAGTTCCTTGCTTATTTATTGATATTTCATATTGAATCTTGCCAGAATTTTGACGTCTTGAGAGATGTGTCATTGCCTACTGAGAGTGAAAACCTTAAGGGATCCCCCTCTTCAGTCTCAGAAGTTCAATCGAACCCTTCCTATGATTTCAAACAAAGAAGCTCTTCAAGCAAATGGAATGCGAATGAGGAGCTCTCTTCTGCCAGTAGTACAGTTACTGAATCAAATCAAGTGAGTGATCTTTGATTCAATTGTGTGTAAAAGTATGTATTACTATTTGTCATGAATTCTGTTGAAATCGAGGGGATTCATTATCATGCAGTCTGAAGAAACATTAGGTGGCTTGGGGATGTGATAACTATAATTGGACTCATATAAGAGTTTTTGTCTTTGATTCTTAAACTTTATTTTTTAATATTTTTAATATTTTGGTTAGTTGTTCTTGTTGATGTAAAATCCTGGTCTTGCAATGACTTCGTTTTGGATGGTAGGGTGGGATGACAATGTCAGATCAGATGGATCTTCTGGTTGAGCAAGTTAAGATGCTTTCTGGAGAGATTGCATTTAGTACTAGCACCCTTAAGCGCTTGGTGGAGCAGTCGGTGACTGATCCAGAGAGCTCTAAAACTCAAGTAAATGCCATCCGTGCTTTTCTTGTTTATGTCCATTCTCGTTGGAAACTGTTAAAATATGACATTGTTGCTTCGTCAATTGCTTTCTGCTAATTGATTCACATGCACTTGTATGCCTATCGGTTAGACTCCCTACCCTAACAATTATATTTTACTTAACCGTGGAGATTTGTCTTCTAGTTAGATTACCTACTGTTTTTTTGTTTGTTTGTTTGTTTTTTTTTTTGTTTTTGTTTTTGCTCGGATTCTTTTTAATTTGCTTAAATTATTGTGAGTGAATTTTAACGATATCTTAATCTGTGACCAGTTTATACGTGTTCCAGAGCTGTTGTGCACCATCCTATTTTTGTTCTGCAAGCTTTTGCTTGAGTTGTATTAGAACTAAGCACTAATCGCATTATACCATCTTAATATACTGGTTTTCTTAAATTTAATTAACATTCAGAAAGCTGTTCTATGTATTGCCCAAAGATATCCGATACCTTAATATTGTCTGCTATTGTTAAACTTAAGCATTCGTACTGACTGATACAGATTCAGAGCTTGGAGCATGAGATTCAAGAGAAAAAGAAGCAAATGAGGGTTTTAGAGCAACGAATAACTGAGAGTCGTGAGGCATCAGTTGCCAATGCTTCAGTGGCTGAAATGCAACAGGTGCAATCTCTTTCGTGGTTAACAACATTGGGTTTTAGCTAGTTATTTGTCGATCTTAACCAAATCTTAACTTAGAATTTGTTTGTCATCAGACGGTTACCAGATTGATGGCCCAGTGCAACGAAAAGGGGTTTGAACTGGAGGTGAGTTATTGTATTGTGTTTTTAGCCTTTCTAGGTCAACGAGTTGGCACCCTATGTGTCCACTAGCAGTTGAATAAGCCCATCCATCAAATAATTGTGATGTTGGTTTTGCACTTTCAAGTTAGCAAGCTACTTTGGTGGTGGATTACCATTTAATCTTTATGTTGAACTCTTTGTTCATAATTTAACTGAAGAGTCTTTTGATGAATGATCAGATCAAGTCAGCTGACAACCGAATCCTCCAGGAACAGTTGCAGAACAAGGTTTACCATCTTGTTATAGAATATTCTTTTTTTATACCTGTGTTTCTGCTACCCCTTTGCTCATTCAAGATGTTTATTTCCACCCCGTCCATTTGATGCTCGGAGTTTTTAACTGTACGAACCTGGTTATTTACAGAGTGCAGAGAACAAGGAACTACAAGATAAATTACGTCTCTTGGAGCAGCAGTTGACATCGTTTACTGGTGATCGGTCATCATTGATATTTGAACAGCCCGTACCTGGAGAAAGTGTTGATGAACTGAAAAAGAAAATTCAGTCACAGGTGATTTTAACATGCTTAAATTTGTGTATCCAACTGCAGCAATAACACTTTTTAAGCATACTTGAAATTTATGCCTGAATAGCAGAAGTTCCGTAGGTTGTTTGAACTTATGGGATAAGTCAATGCACTTTTTATTTAAATTTTTTCTTGTACTGTTTTATATGTTGTACATTCTTTCCATCAGGAGATTGAAAACGAGAAATTAAAGCTGGAGCACGTTCAACTTTCAGAGGAAAACAGTGGATTGCGTGTTCAGAATCAGAAATTGGCTGAAGAAGCTTCTTATGCAAAAGAACTAGCCTCTGCTGCTGCTGTTGAGTTAAAAAATTTAGCTGGTGAAGTGACTAAACTCTCAGTGCAGAATGCAAAATTAGAGAAGGAACTGTCATCTGCTCGAGAAATAGTCCACCCTAGAAACATGCAAAATGCAAATGGTGTTAATCGCAAATATAATGAAAGCTTAAGACCTGGGAGGAAAGGGAGGCTGTCTGGGCGTCTTAATGAAAGGGCCGGGGCAATTAACGATGAATTTGATTCTTGGAGTCTTGATTCTGATGATTTAAAATTTGAACTTCAGGCAAGGAAACAACGTGAAGCTGCCCTTGAGGCTGCTTTAGCCGAAAAGGAATTCATAGAAGATCAATACAGGAAAAAGATTGAAGAGGCAAAGAAGAAAGAGGAGGCTCTGGAAAATGATTTGGCTAACATGTGGGTGCTTGTTGCTAAGTTGAAGAAAGAGGGAGGAGGAACTGTGCCGGATTTACCCAGTGACGATAGGCATAATGGTGAAGTAGCAGTAGAATGTTTTGCTGATGATAAAAAATTCAAAACTAGAACTGATTCTAGCATTACGGATAGAGGAATGCTGGATATATTAAAACCAGCAGGAGCGGAAGTACCGAAGGAAGAACCACTGGTTCTCCGCCTCAAGGTATGCAAACTCAGGTCAATTTGGATTAACTAGAAAAAAAAATGTTTTTGAAAAAAGTCAGTTTACTTGACCTTTTTTGATAAAAAAATGTTTAAAACATACTTTGAAAGTCTTGAAATACACTTCAATTTTTTTTCCAAAATGGCTTAAAATTAAACACTTGAAAAGTTAAACCAAATAGACCCTTGGTGATGGAAGCAATTTGAAAATCTATTAACTTGACCAATTTCCTCACGACTTTGTAACTTCTAGGAGAAAATATTGTTAAGATTATATAATATTAAATTTGTTGAAGAAATTGGTACAAAAGGATGAAAGACGGCTTGGAAGAAAGAAACTTTTATTTAGAATGTACAAAGATGGACACTTTTAAATGAATACTTTTTCACTCTCTCAATACACACTCACTTTTCTTTACTCCAAGGTTCAACTCTCTAGCTTTGCTTCTTTCTTCCTTTCTTCGCTTGCTTTACAAATGAGGACGTAACTCTTATCTATAGGTGCAAAATCCTTGGGGCCAAGTATAAGGATCTTTCTAGACCCTTCCTGGATTCTAAAGTGACCTAGATATTTCTACGACTTTATCCTTATCTAAAGGAATTCTCATAATTTCTTAAACATAAAGAAAGCCTAGAATAATTCTAGTTGTTTTTTTAGATATGTATTTACATGAACATAATTCTAGTAATGTCGAATACTTACACTAAGTTAATTGTATGGATACTTCAAGAAGCTTTTAGAGTAGTTAGTGTTACTTTTATTTCAACAAAATTCGCCTTCACCTATCATCTTAAACATTGGGTGATTTAATATGGTATCAGAACAGGAGGTTGTGTTCAAACTTGTTCAAAGTTATTTCCTCTTCTATTTTAAGCCGAAAGGTGGTGCTTCAACAAACATTAACTCTGTTGTTCGGTGGGTTTCAGGCAAAGATGCAGGAGATGAAAGAAAAAGAGCTAAAAAGCATGACAAATGCCGATGTGAATTCCTCCAATACATGTAAAGTATGTTTTGAATCGCCAACTGCAGCAATTCTTCTTCCCTGTCGGCACTTCTGCTGTAAGAACTCTTTTGAAACTTTTTCTTTCGTTTTGCATTTCAATTCTCTAGATCATACAATTAAGCTCTTCCCTTATTGCAGTGTGTAAATCTTGTTCTCTTGCTTGTTCCGAGTGTCCAATCTGCCGTACAAACATTGCGGATCGGCTTTTTGCATTTACTTCTTGATGTGGCATATATACACAACATTATTATCCTCTCGATAAAGGTATGCAATTTCAACTTATCTTACATTTAGGCTCCATTTGGGATTTTGATTGATTTTGGAGTCCGGGAGAAATTTAACTGCTTTTAGTGTTTAGCTAAACCAATTATTAATTAATTCAAAGAAAATTACTTATTCAATTTCGTAGATAGAATCTTGTGAAGGAGACCAGGTCTCCGTTCGGTAAGATTATTTGGTAATCATTTGGTTTTTAGTTATTGTATTTTGAAAATCAAGTCTATTTTCTCTCAATCTCTTATAATTTCCATCTCTCTCAAGTATGAAAGTTGAGTTCTTGGCCAATTCTAAAAACAAAAACAAGTTTTTAAAAATTATTCTTTTTTAGTTTTCAAAACGTGATTTGCTTTTTGAAAACATTGGTAGAAAGTAGAGAACAAAGCAAGAAATTTAGAGGTGGAATGAGTCTTTACAAGCTTAATTTTATAAAACTAAAAATAAAAAGACTAAATGGATACCATGAGAATTGGTTTTTGAAAATTAAGCTTATGATAACTAATAGTTCTTTTATTTTGTTGTCTACTTTTCACCAATGTTTTAAAAAATCAAGCAAAAAAATTCTCTAAAGTTAGTTTTTGTTTTTAAAATTTGACTAATTCAAGTGTTTGTTCGAGGAATGTGAAATACATAGTATGAAATTTAGGAGAAGGCAAACATAAATTTCAAAAATGAAAACTAAAAACAAAATTATTACAAAATGTGGTGGCAGCTTTTGGAATTGACTTCCTAAAAAATCAAAGGGTTCTTTTGGCTAACTTTTCAAATTCATATTTTATTCTATTTTTTCACAAAATAATTATTTTAAAAGTTACAACAATATTAAGCTTTTCAAAATATTTCCTTTCTCACAAGCGTTTGATAACTCGACAAAACTGATAAAAGTATTTAAAGTTCATTTTAGAGGAAGTATCTGAATGTGGAACAAATTTTCTTCCAAAAATGCTCATGTAATGAGCATTTCACTCAAAATTTCCTTTTCAAAAAACACGTAAAGAAAGCTTATTTAATGAATGATATTAATCTTCTGTTGTTTTATTTGGTTTGTTTCAGTTTTCTACGTAGATCTTATGTTTTGTTGTAAAAAAATTTATCGTCTTATTTAGTCTCTTTTCATCATCACAATAAAGAATCTCACTCAAAAAAAAAAAAAAAAAAAAAAAAACGTTTAATTTGACTTGTCTTGATTTAATTACGTGCAGGGATTTGTCTTCAAGCTACCATTTACTAGTTACCATGCAATTCCAGGCAGCAAATTCTTTGATTAATCCGTATGTATCTTCTGAAAGGCAATATGAATATATGATGTTTTTCATACAGTATCTGAAAAATATAAAAATAATATGAGGGAGAGAGAGTGCATAAGCATTACATTACATTCCAAGTTTCAGATGCAATGTTGGTGTTGCTTTCTTTTAGTATGTAGCATAATGCCATGTTGTCTCTGACATATCATTGCAATTGTATAGAAAAGTATTTTTTTTCCTTTTCTAAAAGATATTTGTTTTTCCATTTTTCCTATAGGTAATAATAATATAGTATAAGTATATAGCTTATAATTATCACACAAGGTTAATTGTGCCACTAATTTAGGCAAACTATTGTGACTTTGAGGAGCACAATGTAAATATAGATACCAATCAAATATAATATTAAAATAAATATAATATAATATAATAATAAAATAAATTAAACATAATATAATAATAAAATAAATTAAACATAATATATAGATAAACAAAATAAAATAAATTAGCAAAATGTAAAATAAGAAATTTCTCTAAATTCTTCACTTTCTCTAATTTTCATGGAATTTGTCTAATGTGTGTGTTTTCCAAAACCTACTAAATGAAACTACTTTAAGATAATTTGGCAAGTAGGAGGTGGATTACAGGACACTAATAATGTGTAATGTTGAGACACGTGAATAATACTTCGGGAAATGGGGGCATGACACATGATTAATGGACACTAAGTACGAACATCTATCTATTATCATAATATTTCGAATACTCCTTAGATGCCCATTATTTGTATGAAATATGTCTTGTTAAAATTTTACTAAGAAAAAACCAAATGGGAAAAAATCTTTGTGAATGGAAAAAAGTATATATTTTTAATAATTCCCAATAATTTATACCCCTAAAAAGTATCTTCATGGAAACATCACTCTAGATCTCTAAGTTGTACTAAGATATGGTATTTCAGTTGAAGTATATCTTTCTTCACATCTAGTGAACGAACTTTCATTGATATGTTCAATGGATGTGTTTTGTCCATATAAAATTTTTCATAACTTTTCTTGTATAATTTGATTGATGAACAAATATCCCATTTGCTAAATGCTCAATTTGCAAGCTAAGAAGAAAAATTGTTTTTTTTCGAGATCTCTTCTCAATTTTTTTTTTATGATATTCCATTGCTTTTGAAAGCTCTTCAGAAGTTTCAATTATATTTAAGTAATCAACATATATAGTTATAATAGCAAATCATGATCGTGATTTCTTTATAAAAAGTACATAGACATATTGGATTGTTTTGATATCATTTCTTCAACAAATATCTACTCAGGCGATTGTACCACATTCGTCTTGATTGTATCACTCCATATAGTGATCTCTGTAACTTTATTAAATACAATTCTTGGGAATTTGATTTATATGTTTTAGGTATCTTAAATCATTCTGGGATTCTCATGTAAATATCATATTAAGAGATCCATATAAATATGATGTGACTACATTTATAAGATGCATGTTGAGATTTTCATACACAGCCAGACCAATTAAATATCTTAGTATAATTACATCTATCACCGGAGAATATGTCTCCTTATAATCAATACTAGGTCTTTGTGAGAAACCATGTGCAACTAGTCTTGCTTTATATCTTGTGACCTCATTATTTTCATTTCTTTTCCTCACAAATGCCCATTTGTATCCCACATGTTTGATACATTCTAGTGTTTGGACTACTGATCCAAAAACTGACGTTTTGAAAGTGAGTTTATTTTTTCCTCGATTACTTCTATCCACTGAAGCTAATCTTTTTTATGTCGACATTCTTCAATAGATTTTGGTTCAGAATCCTCATTTCAAATATATCAAGAGCAACATTATACGTAAAAATATTGTCAATAACTATATGAGTTCGGTTCAATCTTTTTCTTGTCATAACATGGTTTATTGAAATCTCATTATTATCTTTAGGTATTTCACCTTACTAGTCATGTTAAGGATTTCTTCATGGGTATTTATATCCTTAACCAAGTCTTCCTGACTATTAGTTATATTTTTTTTTCAAGGATTTCTATCTTTGGAACTCACTGGTCTACCATGCTTCTGGCGTGTTCCAGACTTATCAGTGAAAACTTGCTGTGTTGAGATATCAAATTTCGATGGAACAATTTCAGTTGGTATATGTGATTTAGTTACTTTCTTTGCATCTACAAATACATCTGATAATTGATTTGTTATATTTTGCAAATGAATTATCTTCTGAACTTCAAGTTCACATTGATGGGATCTAGATGAGACAATAAAGATGCATTCCATGTAATTTCTTTTTCTAACTTTTTAATTCTTTTCTCTAATGTTGAAAAATTTGTGTAATTAAAATGACAATCAGCAAATCGTCCAGTAAATACATCACCCGTCAAGGGTTCAAGATATTTAATAATTGATGGGGAATCATATCCAATATATATTTCTAACCTCCTTTGAGGACCCATCTTAGTACGTTGTGGTGGAGCAAGTAGAACATATACTGCACATCCAAAATTTCTTAGATGGGAAATATTTGGCTCATGGCCATAAGCTAATTGTTATGGCGAGTAGTTATGATAAGATACTGGCCTAATGCGTACAAGTGATGCTGCATGAAAAATAGCATGTCCCCATACAGATGTAAGAAGCTTAACTCTTATAAGTAATGGTTTAGCAATTAATTGCAAACGTTTTATGAATGATTTTGCTAAACCATTTTGTATATGAATATGAACTACGGGATATTCAACAGTTATCCCAATTGACATACAATAATTATCAAAAGCTTGAGATGTAAATTCACCAGCATTATCAAGGCGAATTGTCTTAAAGTTGTACTATTAACTTAATTATTTGATCAAGTTATCTTGCAAATGCAAGAATTCGACTTGATAATAAGCACATGTATGACCATCTACTGGATGTGTTTATTAATACCATAAAAGATCTAAATGGTACACTTGGTGGGTTAATAGGTCCACTTACTAAATGATTAAGCTGAACTTTTCAACTTAACTTCATCACATAGGGCTTGCAATCATTTAAGCCTTCTCCTGGTCATCACATACTCTTATCCATCATTGCATCAATTGAACGGCACCATCATCGCATCAATCCACGACAGTCTCGTTCACTAACTTTTAAGCCTCTCGACCAACACTTACTCGCTCGATAACAAATTTAACTTAATTGAACAACACCATTATCGCATCAATCCACGACAGCCTCGTTCACTAACTTTTAAGCCTCTCGCCAACACTTACTTGCTCGGTAACAAACTTAACTTCTTTTATGGCCTTCCGCGTTTATCATGGGCCATATTTAGTCATAATTCCCCTTCTTGAACTTTTGGGCACATAGTTTGATGACTTCATCGCATCAAGCTTTCTATTTTTCTTCTAAGCATTAGTTCCTCTCCATTCCACCCGAGGGCCCAGAAATCCATAGTTGGTATGTTTTTCTACCCTCAAAGTACTAAAGAGCTTAAACTTTTAACACTTACAATATTTTTTCTCATCTTTTAACTTGGCTTTACGCCCAACTTTTCCTTACCTCAAACTCTAAAAAATTCACCAAGTGTTGGCTGCTCATCAATCTACCCAGGAGCATCATTTCCAAACACTTAAGACTTTTCCTTCTTCTTAACATATACATACACATTATACATTACATATAACTTGGCTTACATTTACATTAATATTAATAAACATCTTAAACACATAATTAAGAGAACTTAAATACAATTAACTAGTAAAACAAGTTTAGAGGTTTACACATTACCAGTCAAGGGTTCAAGATATTTGATAATCAATGGGAAATCATATCCAATCTATATTCCTAATCTTCTTTGAGGACTCATCTTAGTACGTTGTGGTGGAGCAATTGGAACATATACTGCATACCCAAAAATTCTCTGATGAAAAATATTTGGCTCGTGACCATAAACTAATTGTAATGGCGAGTACTTATGATAAGATACTGACCTAATACGTACAAGCGATGCTGTATGCAAAATAGCATGTCCCCATACAGATGCAAAAAACTTAGCTCTCATAAGCGATGGTTTAGCAATTAACTGTAATGAATGATTCTGCTAAACCATTTTGTGTATGAACATAAGCTACAAGATATTCAACACTGATCCCAATTGACATACAATAATTATCAAAAGCTTGGGATTTAAATTCACCAGTATTATCAAATTGAATGGTGATGGTCTAACGATTAATTGGCCTTGAGAGCAAGTATCACATGATAATTCATTAGATTGAAGAATCTTTTGGCTCTTCAATGGATGTCCTTTGAATTCTCAATAATTCTTCTCATCATTATAGACCCTGAATGACCTAATCTGTAATGCCAAATTATAAATATGTCTGAATTCATGAACTTCAGGTTTATTGTTGTATATGTTTCAATTACTCGTATATGAATATAACATAATCTAGAAGATAAAGCAAGCAACTCTTTCAATATACGTTTTTCATATGAGACAATAGATATGATATAAAAATACTCCATATTATTCTTTCTATCAGTCTTAATATGATAACCATTGCAACATATATATTTAAAACTAAGTAGATTTCTCTTTGATTGACTACAGAACAATACATTGTCAATTGTAAATTTTGTTCCTCTAGGCAAAATAATATTTTTCTTTTACTAACCCTTCAATTATATTTGTAGAACCTGATGTTGTATTGACTTTTGCTTCCAGCATTGTCAGTTTGGAAAAATATTTTCTACTTGTAAGTATTGTTTATGTAGTTGCACTGTCTGCCAGACATAGATTTTTTTTCTTCTCATTTTTGAGTCACCCAACATATGAAAATGTTCCAGGTTTCTTCATTAAAATAAAATAATTAAAATAAGAAAAACAACATTTGGAATATACAAAGGTTAATATCTACTAAAAGGGAAAAAACATGGAGATGAAAAAAAAAAACATTAAGTCTATATATTTTCAAAATCAAAAGAAACACTTGATGTTCCATTAATTCTGTCGATTTTCTCTTCAGAAGATTCAAAGAAGTCCGCCACATCTAAATTTATCATATGAGATGGGTCAAATATGTCATTAACATGGTATGCAAAATTTGATTCCATATTTTTCTCTTTTTCCTTTAAGGATGCTTGATAGAGATCAACAAAGTGTTTTATTTTCCTTTAGGGACGTGCGACAGGTACGTGACTAATGCCCAGTCATTCCACAACGGAAACATTTATTTTCAACACCTTTTGAACTCTTATCTTGTTGATCTTTTCCTTTGTGATCATCATTTTGTGTGGTTCTTTTGAAATTTGAATGATTAGAATGACTACCACGAAAATAATAACTATTTCTTCCTCTGCCACAGTCATGACCTCAACCATGATCACGACCTTGACCACGATTACAATTAAAATTTATAGTGTTCACTTCAGGGAATGTTGTTGCTCTAGTTAGCTGAGATTCATATTTTTTTAATCAATAACTCGTTATTTCATCCAGCCACGAGATATATCAGATGAGTGAAAAATACTTTGAAAATATTTATCTCGATATTGCTAATGCAGAAGCATATCCAAAATGTAGAAAAATGTCCTCTAACATATTGATTTAAAATTTTGGAGCCTTAAGTGCATCCATTTGCAACGAGCTTTAGGAATAAAAATTGTTCTCTCATGATCACATTTTTATGGCATCCGGTGTATTTTGGCATCAAGCACTAGTGAAAAATAATTATTACCATTAATATGAAATGCTACAAATTCTAATTTTATAATAATTTTCATAGTAACACTATTACAAAATATTATATTTATATTAGAACTTTAATAGATATTAAATATGCAAATTAATGTTAAATCTATTAATTATAACGAAGAGGGGAAAAGTAACATACCTTTAGGACCTACCTTTAGCGAGAAAAACGATAGGAGCTCGTTGAACTTGAGGAGCACAACGGATGAATACCAATAAAATATAATATTAAAATAAATATAATAAAATATAATAATAAAATAAATAATATTAAAATAAATTAAACATAATATAAAATAAAATAAATTAGTAAAATATAAAATAAGAAAATTTTCTAATTCTTCACTTTCTCCAATTTTCATGGAATTTTGCCCAATACGTGTATCTTCCAAAATCCACAAAATGCCACTATTTATAGTTAATTTGACAAGTAGGAGATGAATTACATGGACACCAATAATGTGTAATGTTGAGACACACGAATAACACTTTGGGAAATTAGGGCATGACACATGGTTAATGGGCACTAAACATAAACATCTAATGGACACCTATTATTATAGTATTTATAATATAAGCATATAAATTTAATTGGATAAATAAACTTTTTGGTCCTTGAAGTTTGAAGATCGTATTAATTTAGTAGATTTAAAAATTGGACGATCAAGTAATTTAGTTTGATTTAGTTTCTTCTTAAACATCTACCACTTGCCTCGCCCGTGGTTTGAAAATTTGAAAGACCAACAAATGAAATCAATATTAAGCGAGGAGGAAATAACTTTACAAGGATTTGAACTTAAGACTTCCTACTTTCACACTATGTTAAATTATTAATCAACTCAAAAGTTTGAGTTAATGAGTTAAGGATAAATTTATTATGACTTGAAATCACTCTCATATTAACATGCTAACAATTACTCAAAATTATGTCATTAATTTCGTTAAAATAAATAAAGATAGTAGTTGAAATGATTATTTTTTAAAATTCAAGAATTAAATTTGAAAAAAATTTGCCAACATAAGTATGTAATTTTGACCGAGAGTTAAGAAATTCAAATATTCTATTATGCATAATATTGAACTAAAAAAAATTAAAAGAAAAATTAAGAGTTTTTTTTAATAGAAATTTAAGAGTTAAGAAATCAAGAAAATGAAACCAAAATGAATTTAAATCGACAATTTTTTTATTGGAAAATTCTTATAAATAGAAAAATCTCAAAAAGCATTTACACTTTATAATAAAAAGTTCAAAAAATGCTTTGTATTTTTGGAACTTTTTTCTATAAAGTGTAAATATTTTAAAATATTTTTTTAATATTTAAAAAGACCCCTTAAATGCATTCACTATTGACTAGATGTGCATTAGCCTAGAAAATGTTGGTATTCACTTGGTTAATGATGTTAATTATGTTACACCCCCTCCCAATTTACCCTCTGAATGTAGAATTAAATGTGATTACAACAGTTACCAACCCTTATGTGGCACTTACCGCCTAGCTGACCTGTTTAAGAACCCTGGACATCACAAATGTCATTCAAGAACTAACTTGTGAAACCCGGATTTCCATTTTTCCTACTTAAGCAAGTGATTAAGGGAATTAACTAAGTGGAAGTTAAATCCTATGTTAAAGAGTAGGAAAATTCTAAGGGTTTAAATAAGATTGTTTGGTAGCTTTGAGATAATCCTTAACTAGTGAAAATTTGGTTAAGTATGAATCCAAAAAAGAACTATGCGTTGGAGGCTAAGGAAAAGTATTTGATAATGTGTTGGCCTTGTGTTAAGCGTTGGTGTTGTGCCATGCGTTGGCCATTAGAATTTGAGAGGTTATTTGGGTATTGAAAGAGGCTGCAGTATGGCCGAGAGGAAAGGCTATACGGGGACAAGCATGCGGCAGCTTATGTTTGAGAGGTTAGTAGAGCATGCGGTAGCCTCAAGTTGTGCGGACATAGGCGCAAGGCGCTGGAGATGTGTGCGCGGGTTGATCGTGTATGCGGTGATGCTACATGATGGTATGTGGCGATGCTACACGATAGATGCGGCGATATTACGCGATGTATGCGGCGATGCTATACAATGGTGCTATGCGGCGGCCTTGCTAAACGATGAGCTAGGCGAGGAGACAAGACATGGTGAACGCATGGTGAATTGTCTTTGCATTGCTAAGGCTTGCGGTAATAAAGTTTATGAGGTTGGTTGCGTTGGTCTTGAGCAAGAGACTATGGACGTTGACAAGCAACAAGGACATACAGGCGTTGGTCATAAGGGATGCGTTAGTAAGAGCCTAGGCGATGGTAAGCTATACCATGAGGTGTTGAGTTGAGAACTAGGTTGACCCAAAGGTTGTTATGCGTTGGTGATGTGCTATGTGCCAAGGACATCCGAGGCATGTGGACGCATAGGACAAGGCGTGAGCAAATAGTATGCGGTGGAAGAGGATTGGTCATAATCCTAGTTGAGCACATAGGGAAAAGGTAAGCCATGCGGTAGAAGGCATGCAACCATGGATGAGCCTTGCGAGCATCTAAGCATATGCGACCAAGTTGCGTTAATTAGGGATGGCACAATCGAGGTTGGTAGGTCGCATATGGGAAAAGATGCTAGGCTTCAATGGCTTGAAGGATTTTATGTTGAGGGTAAAAGACATCGTAAGGGCGCAAAGATTGGATGGACGCATGTGCCAATGGGTGGTGTCCGGACATAAGTGTGTTGTGCCAGTCGGATGGACGCATATGGGATTGGATGGACACACTCAAAGTCGTCATCCGGACATATGGCTTGTTGGGAAGAAATCTTAGGCCTTAAGCAATGAGGTGGATGCACAAGAAGACATGGAAATTTGAGGGCTATGTGTTGGCTAAAGGAAGAGGAAGACACCTTGGGTTGCGATGAAGTAAAGATTGCGGTAATAGTGTAAGGAAAAGACACTTAGACATGCGGCCAAGTAGGAGGTGTCGGCCTTAGAGAGATCTTGGATGCCTATAAATAGGGCCAAAGACTTCAGATGAGAACTCAGATTCTCTTAAAAGGAAATTAAGAAGAGTGTATGAAGGCTAATTGGGAGGAGACTATGCGTTGATGAAGGCACGCATGCATTGGTCAAGAAATTCCAAGAGAAGGAGATGCTGTCGGACAGGAAAGTCTGGAAGTAGCTTCAAGTTGGGACGAGGAGTTCTCTCAGAATACTCGTGCATTTGGAGTGATTCTAAAGCCACCTTAAAGCTCTGAGAGTCTATTTTTTAGGGTAGGGCTGCCGGAGAAGAAGCTTTAAGGAATTGGACTGGAGAATGAGGACATGACAGAAGGGTCGAGCTGTCAGGTAAGCTTGAGCGAGCCTTGATTTTTTGAAGATTTCGGCCAAACCACGAGAAGTTCTGAGCTAAGATTTTGAAGTAAGCTTCTGGAGACATTTTAGAGCATATTTTTAGAAGGAAGTAACTCGAGATAAAGTCTAGAACTATGAGTAATCTGAGCTGTAAATTGAATCTGGAATTTAAGGTCCAAAAGAGGAGCCTAGGAAGATCAAGGAACTTCTAAGAGAAAGATTCCTATCCTTACCAAGATAAGTGGTACTTTCCTTTAAGTCTTAAGAATATATTTTAGAGTAAGTTGTATATGCTTATATTATGAATGAGTATCTAGCATGAGAATGAGATTATGTGATCGGGATGGTCAGAGGGTCAATAGACCTAGTTCCTGAGCCCGAAAGTTAACCTCACGGGATGGTCAGGGGACTGAGTGGTCTAGTTCCTGAGCCTGTGGGAGGATCCTCGTATGGGATGGTCAGAGGGCCATCGGGCCTGGCTTCTGAGCCCATGAGTAGGGAGCTATGTGCACATAGGAGACATTGGGAACAAAAGGGAGCGCAAAAGAGTAAGCGTTTATGTTTAGTAACAGTTAACTATCTACCGTGTGTGTGTAGGTAGGTAACAGACTCATTCTAAGTAGTTATCAGTTTAGCTATCTACCGTGTGTGTAGATAGAGTTGAGAACAGTCTCATTCAAGGCTGAGGTTTGAATGTAACCTCGTATTTATGATATGCTTGTTATTTATGAGTTGAATTAGATTTAGATGTTGCTTACCACTCACTGAGCTTTGTGAAGCTCATTCTTTTCTTTCATATTTTTCTTCCCAGATAGCGAAAGGTGAGGAGTTCCAGGGTGCTGCTAAGGTCAAGGTCTGCCATATGCCACAGTCGCACTTCCAGAAGGTTTTAAGAGTGGTTGTTGTAAACTTTGTAACTAAGTCTCGGGGTTGTATAAACTTTACATTGTTGTGAAATAAAATGGGCCTACTTAATCAGTTGTTGTTATCTTCTTGACTTAAAGTTTACTGAGTGTAGTAAAGAGGTTCAGATGACAGTGGATATCACAAAAGGTGGTATCTGTGGTCCCTCACGCCTCTCCTCGGGCTCAAGAGTGCGGGCTCGGGGAGGGGTGTGACATAACTGAACTTCGAACTTTAAGACAACCTTAGGGAACCATTCATAGTAATTTACAATATGTACATATAGAAGTAAGGTTTAGTGGGTCTCACAGACTCAAAACTAGTCCCTAATATGCGACACATGTGTACAAATATTTACAACATAGCCACCTAAATTTTCCTTTAGCTAATTTTTAAGTGGCAGAGTAGCAACACAGTTGACTTCTGGGGAGATAACCGCTACCTAGAAAAGAAAACATTTAAAATGGGGGGAGCTACTAGCTCAGTGAGTGACTAAATTTAAAACATAAATCTCACGCTAAACTAGAAACTGGTAATTGGAAACTAAAAACTAACCAA
This sequence comes from Benincasa hispida, assembly GCF_009727055.1. NCBI lineage: Eukaryota > Viridiplantae > Streptophyta > Magnoliopsida > Cucurbitales > Cucurbitaceae > Benincasa > Benincasa hispida. Next base: position 48,715,843 of record NC_052358.1, read on the forward strand.
GCTAACATCTGTGCATATCTTATAAAAACATAATATTTTTGGAACATAGCTGGTCTGATCCTTAGTTGAGAAAGAACCCTTTTGTTTGGTTCCCAACCATAAACCTGGCTTTTACATAAAACTTTTTTTAAACATATCATACCTGAAAACATAACTGAACTGATACTAAGTTGAGAGAGGGAACTCTTTTGTTCAACTCTCATTATAACCTAGGCTAAGGTGTGGGCCCTTCGGGCCCTTCTGCCATCACCTTATCACTGACCTTCATGCAAAGGTGTAGACCCTTTTGCCATCACCTTATCATTGATCTTCATGTGAGGGGGAGNCCCTTCTGCCATCACCTTATCACTGACCTTCATGCAAAGGTGTAGACCCTTTTGCCATCACCTTATCATTGATCTTCATGTGAGGGGGAGACCCTTTTGCTGAGCCCTTCATACGAATCTTCTTTTGAGGAAAAGACCCTTTAGCTCAACACTTTATTCTAAACTTCTTTTATATTTGACATACATGCACATATAGCTAACCTGGATCCTGACATCAAGGATCATGATTAAAACTAAGCTTAGATACCTTCTCTTAGTACTTCAGTATTGAGCTGTTAATTTATCTTAAGAAAATACTTCCATAGAGAGACTTACTAAAACATGGTGTCATAGAAATAGCATTCATGAGAACTTTTTTCCTAACGCATGCTCATAAACATTAAAAACTCATTAACTGAATACATACTTTAAAACTTTACAACCTAGCATGCATCGAGCTCTTCATAACTTTTAAGTAAATAACTTCATTAACAAGGTTACTGAAGTCATGTATCATAACACATAATAACTAACACATGCCTCATATCACCTAATACATTATTACTTTAAACATATGTTAGAAACTCTATTTTTAAAACTAGCATGCGTTAGCATTCTTCCTAAACTTAGTTTGCTTGGAAAACTTGCTTTAGAATAAGCTAGCATGAGAATAAACTTTAACTAAAACATTCAAAACATTTATAAAACGTTTATAGTCAATCACAGCCTTGGTCAATCCTCCTAGGGTTGATTAGCTTTTCCTATTGATGTCAACCCTGAGAACATAACAACGTATTTTAGCTACTAGCTATGGTCTCCCTTTTGAGACTAACTTTCATACTTAAACTCATAATATTTCTCACATAATGACCTTACCTTACAATGCCAACCCTCCTAGGCGTTGAACACCTAGAATAACTTTAGAAGTCAGGCTTGGCTAGGTGGCAACACTAGTGTCAACGCTTGCCCTTCCTTGTCTTTGGCGTCTACTTGCTGTACTCTAACGCCTAGACCTTCCCTTGAGCGTCAATGATACTTATGGTTGCTTACACTGCCCAACGCATAGCCCCAACGCACGTCAAAGCTTTCTTCAGCCCGCATGCATGCGTTCAACCTCGAGCTGCTACCTTGTTCAACTCAAGCAGCTACCTACTTGTTCATATAATTCTAAATTCAACTGACTCGTTTAATAACTTATTTTCCAAAGCTTTTCTCAAGAAACTTCCTTCTACAAAATTGCTAAAAAATGTCTTAAGATGTTTATATCAAAATTTGAGCTCATCGTAGTTTGGTCGGGCTCTTCAAAATTCTAGCACTGGCCCTTGATTACTTGAGAGCTTGACCTTCTTGTACTTTCTTCAAAATTTCAGCAAGTTCTTGATGGTTTCTTCTTTCAGAAGCCCTCCACCATCAACTAGACCTCTTTAGCTTTCAGATGAATTTGTAATCTCTTTAAATGCTCGAGTGGTTTGTCCAAAACAACTTTTTGAATTTAGCTTTCCCTTTCTGTACTTGAATCTACCAGCCATTGATCCTTAATAGGCTGTCACAACAACCACTTAGTGGGCTGACTCCACTAAACCAACACAGTTGGCTGTCCTAAACAGTGTTTAAAGCTGATCATTCATGTAAACTGGATGCTCGATGGCATACTTGATGCTCGATAGCATTTACTCGATGGTAATAATTCGATGATACTCGATGCACGATCCCTCACTCATGCATACTTGATGCACAATCATTTCCTCGCTCATGCATACTCGATGTATGATCCCTCACTCATGCATACTCGATGCACGATCTTTTCCTCTCTCATGCATGGTTATTACTCGATGCTCACCCACCATTTTCATGGCCAACACTTAGCCAAAATTTTCTTCTTGCTAGGCTAACTTAAAAACACCCTAGAGCCAAGTCTCCAATACTTAAGCATTTTCCTTCATTTTCTTATCCTTTACCCATTTCCCAACAATTCCACATTAACTCAAATATTAAACCCCTCATTTTATTAATCTCAACAAATAATATATTTAAGTAGGAAAAGTAGGGTTCGGGTTTTAGAAATTAGGTGGGAGATATATTTGATTATAATTTTATTTCTAACTTTAGAATGATTCTAGGAGACATAATCATCATTGAGGTTGAATTTAAGATTCTTCTTTTATATGTTTGCTAAATTATTGTATTCATCATATCTCAATAGTAACTTATGAAGGATCTCTTAATGAAGAGCATCCATGAGTGCATTCGGATCTTTGAACAATAAAAATACGAAGGGAAAGAGTTCTCATACCAGTTGAAGACCCTCTTTAAGTGATGAACTCTGATGCAGCGGAAGACCTCTAGGGAATCTCTATCGCTCAACAAACAAGTCATCTACAGCAGCACGAACTATTACGAATAAGTGAACAGCAGCAGGGACGACACCACCAAAATGGAGCCCTTGGTATTCTCGGAGTGAGAATACAAAGTGTGGTCTTTGGTGAGTTTGGTAGAGGTTGGAGAAAAAACTAATCGTGTAGACGATAAGTAAGTGGGAAGAAAAGGAAGCTAACGTATAGCTAAATGCTTATCATTTAGAAGAAGCTACACGATTGTGTAGGTTTTACTAAGCGATTGTTTAGTAAATGGTAGGCGATCGTTTAGAAAACACGGCACACTATGCGATCGTTTAGGGACTAGCATGTGATCGTTTAGATGCGAGGTGTGAGATCGTTTAGGCGCTGAGTGACTATCGTATAGGCTTTTGACTATGTGATTGTTTACATTTCCATACCGATGCCAATTTTTCCGAACCTTTTGTAAAATGAAACTAATTTTCATTTTATTCTTCAGTTACCATAACCGAAGCGATTGCTCCCACTAACGCACGTTCGAAAGAAATTTTAGGCCAATTATCATATAATTAACCAATTTAATAATTAAAGAATATAATCATATTATATTCTTACCCTAGTTTGATATCACATATCTACTATAGTAATTTATCCTCTACTTGATATAAATCATATTTATATCTAAATTCCTCCAAAATAATGTATCTCATACATCTAGTCAATTATATCATATATAATTAACCAGTCCAATTATATCATATATAATCGAACTCCTTCTTGTCAATTTGGACATTTCAAACTGACCCAAACACTGATTCTCAACTTTATCCAAGCTACCCAGGAGACCTAATGGACTTGTGGCTCGAAGTTCCAACGGTACGTGAATAGCTGACCAAACTCTTTAGCCACGAGATTCACCATCCATTAACTATCAGGCATTCCACTAAAGACTAACAGTTGAACTTTTCTTACCACATATATATTTTTATGTCCATCGGATATAACCAATCATGAGTACGATGACCCTTCATAGATGCTCGTAAGTACAGCTGGGCCAATTTACCGTTTTGCCCATGTAGTTACATCTCACTCCTTAACTACCACTGATTCCTCTAATGAACAATACAACATAGTCCAATTATGTATGAACACCTTTCGGGCCAAGAGAAGGCGTGTGGCGCCACATCGTTCAAGTCCTAGAATCAGCCCTTAAGGGAGCTATCTATCTACTTACCCCTACTTCGGGGAAGGAGTGAATTCCATCTTGTGTAGCTGAGTTCCCAACTCCCAAATTAGACGAATCCCCATGGTAGGTTTGAATCGACGACTTGGCCATTCACACCCATACAAATCAAAGGACCGCCCTTAATGACAGGAGTTCCCAAATCACTCAGGATTGAGGTCATGTTATCTATGGTCATCCTAGTGAAGTGAAGTCTCTGTCATGAACGGTGTTATATAACGAGACGTTAACACTTCATGGTCATGTCTTATACAAACGCTTTGTATAGAATACTCCCGCTCGCATGTCCCCAACATGAATGATCAGGATCAGACCATTTGTGACAAGTCATAACACTTGCGACCATTCCATAAAGCGGGCTGCATCTGTAGCGTTACCAGGATAAGGTTTCCCTCCTTTATCCATATACTACAGACTATTTTGGTTATCACTCAAGACATGATCCACTTGTATGTCACCGCATACATGCTTAAGTTACGTACAGATAACCAGAGATTTTATGTTTATTGGTTTGTGGTAAAGCAAATAAAACATGCAACTGAGCAAAAAAAAAAAAAGATGTGAAGTAAATATCATATATTTTACAACATAAGCACTTGTACAAACTGTTTATAAACTACAGGACACGAGACTTTAGGGCATCAACCTCAACAACTTACATTAGGCAGGGGCCTCTAGTTCGTCACTCTCTTGGATCTTCGATTTGCACTGATTTCAAGTCTCACATAAGTGGCCAATTTGGGTGCTGGAAGTTCAAGCAATCGCTGAAAGCCTTAGAGCTCTCCTGCCCTCAATCGTGAACTTCCCCACCCATTATAGTTGAATCCAACGCAAAAAGCATTGTGGACCAAATTGACCAAATTATAATAGAACTCACTAAAATCGAAGATCTAGTGCTTTCATTGGGTCCCTCTTTGCTGTCTTTTACGTTTTGCCATAGGGATGGGAATTGTGGTGCTCATTGCATTGCTCGTGTTGCTGGTGGCTTTGAGAACAAGATGGTGGAGTCTTCTGGGTTTTTAATTTTCCTTGTTTGTTGTTGCATGCTTTAATTAGGAAGTTATTGGTACCTGTTTCTACTGGTGTTTGATTCTTAATGAAGCTCTCTTAAAAAAAAAAAGGTAATCTACACTCATTTTCTTGAATTTGGAGGTTCAAATCTCATTGCTTGTACTAAAATGATTAGCCTAAATTATACAAAGTACCCCTAAACTTTGTACTTTGTGTCAAAAATGATACAGGGGTCTGCCCTAGTTTATTGTATATTATACGTGTATTTATCTTGTATTGTACATTAGTCTCCCGAGGCATTAGGACAAGTGGGAGATTGTTGGGATTGCTGTCCTAATTCTCCCCGAGTCTCGTAGTTTGTAATATGTACACGTTGTTATGAATAAAATAAGAGTTATTTTATCTAGCTTTTACTCATATCCAATAAAAAAAGCTCCATGGTTATTGTATGTAAACTTAAGTATGTATATAAGAGATACAAGTGGATCATGCCTTAAGTGATAACCTAAATAGGTATGTAGTATAAGGATTAAGGAGGGATACTTAATCCTGGTGATACTACCGATACGACCCGCTTTGTAGAGGTTTGCAAGTGTTATGAACTACTACAGATGGTAGATTCTGACCATTCATGTGGAGACATGCGAGCGATGGTGTCCTATACAAAGAGTTTGTATAAGACCGGACCACGAGATGACTAGTCTCTGTATATAATGCCGTTGATACTGGAGACTTACATCTCACCTAAACGACCATAGGTGACATGACCTCAATCTTGAGTGTTTTGGGAACTCCTGCCTTTGAGGGCGGTTCTTTGATTAGTATGGATGAGAGTGGCCAGATTGCCAATTCAACATGACTACCTTTTTGGGGACTTGTTTGATTTGGGAGCTAGGAACTCAGTTACACAAGATGAAATTCACTCCTTCCCCAAAGTAGGGGTAAGTGGATAGATTGCTCTTTTAAGGGCTGATTTCGGGTCTTAAACATAATGACCACAACTTCTCTTTGGAAGAGAGGACTCAATCATAGTAGGACTGACTTATGTACATTAGAGGGATTAGTGGTACTTAAGGAGTTAGATGTAACTATAGGGGTATAATGGTCACAATCAAGAAATGAAAACTAACTGGTCATGCAACATACGAAATTACAACATGCTTTACATAAGATCAAGGGAGGAATTCACATACCTTTGAAGACTCATCTTCAAACAATCAACAATACAGAAATCACGAACAATCAGCAATACAACAATCATGAACGCTCGAACACTACGACTGCAACACAGCACGATCACAATGACCACCATACGACACCACGAACTCAATGAACGGCCTTCAAAAACCTTGAGCTATGTCAAGTTGAGTACGACACTACCACAATGGCTACTTTGGTATTCGCAGTGTGAGAATCCAGAAGTGTGTGCTCTGTGTGGACTTGGTTAGAGGAAGAGACTAGAGGAAGAACAATCATGTAAGCATTTGAGCAAGTAGGGGATGACAAGGTCTATCGTATATATGAATGCCCAATCGTTTAACAAATGCTATGCGATCGTTTAACAAAAGCTCCACGATCGTTTAGCTATCGGCTAGTTAGGTGAACTATCATGTAGTGTCACTCCACGATCGTTTAGTCTTTCTTCAGCTATCATTTAGTGAATCTAATCCACTTGACAGCCTTTCCGTGAAAACTTGCTGAGAATTGAAACTCTCACTTCAACTACTTTAGCAAATATATTAAATTTAGGAAAACATTTTTCCTTTTATCTCACGGTTACCATGAAACTGCCAATAACCTCCTACTCAATTGGTTATTAGAGAAAAAGATATAATTATCCAATAATTAATATTATTATAGATATATATGATAACCAACTTACCATATTATATTTATAACCTATAGTTTTAATATTTCATCTCATGAAATATGTAGACCATAGTTCTTTTTCCATTTTATGGTACTTAATGTAAATATCATTTACATTAATCCTCCACTTGATGTATCTCATACATCACACCGATCATATCATATATAATCGAATTTCCTCATGTCAATTTGAACATTTCAAATCAACACCAAGGACTAATTCTCAACTTGAATCCATTGAGCTACCAAGAGAACCTTATGAACCTGTAGCTCAAAGCTCCAACGATACGTGAATAACTGAATAAACTCTTTAGTCACAGGATCCACCATCTGTTAACTGCCAGACACACCACTAAAGACCGACAATTGAACTCTCCTTACAAAGATATATTATGTGTCTATATCAACCAATCAACAGTGCGATAACCCTTCACAGATCGCTCGTAAGTACAATTGGGCCAATAACCGTTATGCCTCTGTAGTTACATCTAACTTCTTAAGTACCACTGATCACTCTAATGAACATAAGTCATAGTCCTACTATGACTGAGTCCTCTCTTCCAAAGAGAAGTTGTGACCACTATGTTCAAGACCCGAAATTAGCCCTTAAGGGAGCAATCTATCTGCTTACCCCTACTTCGAGGAAGGAGTGAATTCCATTTTGTTTAACTGAGTGCCCAACTCCTAAATTAGACAAGTCCTAAAAAAGGTAGGCATGTTGAGTTGACAATCTTGCCACTCTCACCCATACTAATCAAAGGACCACCCTTAAAGGCAGGAGTTCCTAAAACACTCAGGCTTGAGGTCATGTCACCTATGCTCGTTTAGGTGAGATAAGTCTCCAGTATCAATGGCATTATATACAGAGACTAGTCATCTCGTGGTCCGGTCTTATACAAACTCTTTGTATAGGACACCCCCGCTCGCATGTCTCCACATGAATGGTCAGGATCTACCATCTGTAGTAGTTCACAATATTTGGAAACCTTTACAAAGTGGGCCGTATCCGTAGTGTCACCAGGATCAGGTATCCCTCCTTAGTCCTTATACTATAGACCTATTTAAGTTATCACTTAAGGCATGATCCACTTGTATATCTCATATACATGCTTAAGTTTACATACAATAACCATGGAGCTTTGTTTATTGGATATGAGTAAATAATAGATAAAATAACTCTTATTTTATCCATAACAATGTGTACAGATTACAAACTACGAGACTCCGGGTGAATTAGGATACCAATCCCAACAAAATACCCTTGAACATTCAACAGTTTCAAAGATAGCTTTAAACTTTCAAATAAAATTCGAAAATACTCTTCCGGTTAGTTTTGGATGGAAACTGTTAGTGTTTTGTTTACAAAATACCTCTAAACTTTCAAGTTTCAAAAATACGCTTAACTTTTTTTTTTGAAAAAAAATTCAAAATTACCCTTACTGTTAGTTTAAGAACACAAATCACTAATACTAATTGGCACACTCAACTACTAATGTACAACCTCATTAAACCATATAAGTCCTAAGATCCCCTTAGTTATTTCATTATTCTCTTTCTTTTTGTTATAATCTATATACCTTAACAGAAGGGGTGATTTTTTTATGAGATAAACAAAGGTTAAACAGTTAACAAGAAGAGAGTAAGAGGAGAGGAAAAAAAAACAGAGAAAATAGAGAAGTGTTAAGTCATAGATTGAAGTAGGGAAGAGCGAGCAAACGAAATAGGGAGGTGATGATGGTGTAAATGAACAGTAAGAGCGTTTTTAACTTTTTTTTTCTTTAAAGTAATGGTAGTAATGCAACTTTTGAAAGTTTAGAAGTATTTTCACAACAAGGTATTAATGGTTTCTATTCATATCTATTAATAATAAGAGTATTTTTTTAACATTTTCTTTACGTTTAAGGGCATTTTTAAAATTTTTGAAAGCTCAAAGATATTTTTGAAACATAATACTAATGATAAGGGTATTTTGAACTATTTTTGAAAGTTTAAGGGTATTTTTAAAACTTTTGAAAGTTCAGGGATATTTTTGACTTAAAGTGTAAAGATCAAGCTTTTTGGTGGCCTATTGAAGGATCTGGACAAAATGTGCGATCGTTTCTGGTGAGGTTCTTTGAAGGACCAGAGAAAAATCCATTGGTGTAGTTGGAAAAACATGTGGCAAAAAAGAGCTTGGTGGTATAGGTTTTTGAGATTTAAAAAGCTTCAATCAATCAATGCTTGCTAAACATAATTGGAGAATTTTTAAGCTTCAGAGCCTTATGGAAATATTTCTTAAGGGAAGATATTTTACTAATGTAGAATTTTTGGCAGAAAGTTGGGGCATAACCCTTCGTATACTTGGAAAAGTATATTATGGGGAAAAGAATTTTTCTCTCAAGATATCAGATAGAGGGTGGTAAACGAGAGGAGCATCTCTATCACTAAAGATCCTTGATCCCAAATGATGGAGACTTCAAACCAAGTTGGGTTCAAGATTGGGCGAAAGAGTTGAAGGTGGCTAACTTGATTGATTCTGGTGGTCTTTGGAATGGGGAGTTAATCAGAAAGATTTTCCTTCCCTATGATGCAGATGATATTATTAAGATCCCTCTGGGGTGGGCTTCGATCAAGGATGAGATTTTCTAGAGTCATACTAAGAAAGGGGCATTTTTTCGTCAAAAGTGCATACCAGTTAGGGGTTTATTCGAGAAAGGTTTCTTTGCATTCGACTTCTAATTCGAAGGAGCCATCTAAATGTTGGAAGAATATTTGGAGGGCGAGGGTGCTTCCAAAAGTGAAAATCTCTTGCTGGAGAATCTTCCAAGACCCGATACCCACATCTCAAAACCTTATAGGGGTTCACACTATTTGTGTTTTTTGTGCAGGTCTCATGTCACACCCCCTCCTAGGCTACCCTCTTAACCTGGTAAGAGACGTCAAGACAATAGATGCCAAACCTCTTAAGACACCTATAGCACAACTGAGACATGTAACCTGTTTCCTCGTTTTTGTATCACTTGATAAACAAGTATAAATATTTCTATTGTTCATGTATTCCATCTCAAACCCCTAAAGTAACTAGAACTTTTCAAATAAAAGGGGTTAACACATCACCTACTTATATACATATTTACAACCAGAGTTCGCATCACAAGTTCCAAAAAGTAAATTACAAACTTGAGTTCTACCTTTTCCCCCCTACATGTACATGAGTTCAAACCCATCTAAGACAAAACAAAGACTTAAGCCAACTTTTGATTCTATCAAGGAATCTACTATCTTGTAGCAGACTGGCAGCTATAAGCTAGACTTTAGGACTTTGACCGCTACTTTGGGAGGGAAAACATTTGAAAAAGTGAGATGGGATACCAAGTGAATGACTATTTTAAAATAGACTTCATAAACATCAACATACCGAAGGATTTAGAAAATAACTGATAATTGGAAACGCTTTCATAAATTCAGGGTTATAACTTGCTTTGCTTAAACTTATAAACTTTAAAACATTAGAATGTTTATAAAGTCATTGAAAAACCCTGAACATATCATATCTTTGGCAAATCACATAAAAAATTCATACTTAACTTTGTACCCTTATGCCTTAATTAAGATAGAGCCCTTTTTCTTATACTCCCAACGTCAATGGCCTTAGCTGTGGTGGAATCAGTACATCACCATCAGCATCGATAATACTCATACGTGCATGTAAATATGTTCCAAAGGCTAATAACACTCTAACACATGACCAAAACCTACAAGTATGCTAAAGTGGGTTCCAAAGACCATAAACTTAATACAACCTCTGGATACCTTCATCTCCTTTAGTATTAGTGTCCTAGATACCTTCATCTCCTTCAGTACCGGGAATTCATAACTAGGGTGTTGAAATCATGCTTTAAGTAAAACATTCATTATACTTAAACTCATTTAATATTCCTTAGAAAACATAGCATTAAAAATAGGTAACATGGTATAAAGTCTAATGAACACATTAGGAATGCTTTGCATCATTGAAATCATACTTGAAACATCATATAGAAATATAACATATAACTTTCCTTTAGAAAAAACTCATGATTTTGCAACATTGGAGCTATTTAAGGGAAAACTCATGTTTTAACACACTTTTGAAACTTTATTTCGTAGTGGATAATTCATTCATTCAACATAAATCATGCTTTGGCTAAATTAAGCTTTGAAATCATTTAAGGTAAAATATTCATAACGCATATGCATAGAAAGCATATTAAGAATAGCATTTTTAAAAACTTTGTCACGCACTGTTATTAGCTAGCTCCCAAAAGGGTTATGGCCCTTCCAATCTCCGTTTGGCCTGTAAGATAAAGGAATAACCCTTGATCAATGATACTTGCTCACTTTTGAGCTTAAATATCTTTAACTAACTTAGCCTTTTGGGTCCTTTTTCCTTTATCTTAAGTTAAGTCTTATTTTCTTTCTAGAGGCCACACTTATGCCTTCTTATAGCTTAATATTCATAATACTTCTTAATGAGCTCAACAATGCATTACCAACACTAAAATTCCAAGACTAGGCCAATGCCAAGCTTACGAAAACCTAGGCACACCAATGGGCCAGATGGCATAGGGTTCACACACATAGACATTGGGTGTGGGTGCTAGAACACATACACTGGCCTTCAGGCGTGTGCACAAGGCAATCGGGTGGCCCCTCATGGCGGTAACCATGCACACAGGTGCTCGAATGAGTGGTGTGCTTAGCAGTAACACAGGCCTTTTAAGCGTCAGAGTGCACACAGACTAGGCGATGGGCAGCTGTTTGGCTGGGCGATGGGTATGATTGCTCGCCTAGTGGCACGGGGCATGTGATGGGCACGCGCGAGAGGCACCCCACCAACAACCTTAATTACTCGCCTACTTCCTGATGCGTTGTAAATGTGATGCAATAATGGTATGAAATTGCGGTGATTTGTAATGCGTTGCACATACAAGTTTTTCTAATAAGATCCAAGTAGAAATCTCACTAGGTTTCCTGGTAAGCCCAGGGTCGAACACAGGGACTACTGAGTTACTGTGCGACAGTAAATTTTATTCCCTTCGGTGGCAAAAACAAATAAGTTGGATGGTGTTTTGTTTGAGTATATTTCCTATGCGACAGATTCGAGTAAAGAGTTGATGAAATCGAGAATTACAATGAGTATGCGATGAACGGGTTGAGAAGGGATTTAGTTAACACTTTTTAAGATTGAGTTCAAGTTATGCGATCATGCTACTGATGCGTTGTTTTATGAATGGAAATATGGATGGTATGCGTTGATGGAATTGCGTTGTGCACTCAAGTTTCCCCAGCGGAATTCAAGTGTAAATTTCTCTGAGTTTTCTAGAAAGTCCAGGGTCGAACACAGGAACTTGTGAAAATAGTTGCGTTGGTGATTTTTATGAAGATTTGCGGTAACTAGTTAAATAAATAAATCGTTGGGTTTGTTGTTCGCGTTGATGAAAATAAATAATGAATGTGGCAGGGTTTGAAAAGAGTTTATAAACGAGAAATACGATGAATATGCGGTGAACGGGTTGAGAAAGGTTTCGGCTAACACTGCCTAGAATGTGTTCATGCAACATGCATACAATAGTAAACCACCTCTCGGCGTGAATGCTATGGCTTCTAAGTCTAGAACTCATGCGATAAATATGCGATAAGTTTACAGGGTTTACACATAAACCTCTATCTCTATTTATGCGATGACACATGACATTCACACAAATATGCGACCACATAATATCATTTCCATTCCTAGGATGCATGCGATGCAAGTTGACGAACAGAGCTTATCTCTAAGTCTCTATCTCTTGTTTATGCAAGCTTAATCTTGCTCTTTCGAGTCCAGATTCTAACCTAACTCTCTCGAGTAACTCTAAAGGGTATTTTGTACAGTATAAAACAAGACGATCGCAAGTAATGAACTTCCTAGGTCATGTTAGGTTAGTTCTTCTCAACCCATTCAACTATTTTAGCTACTCATGCACATTAAGAGAGTGAGAAGATGTAGAAATAAAACTTCCATTGAATAGATATGAGATGAAGTACAAAATAACAATGCAAGGATAGTAAAGAGCCTGGAAGCAATGTCTTGCTGCCAGACGTTTACACTGTTTCTACTTGTGCTCTAAATATATTCTCGCTCTCGTGAGAGTCGGCCCAATCTTTGCTCTTATGCCCCAAGGTTCTCTCTCGAGTTTCTCTGAGCGATCTTCGGTGCCACCACTCTTCTCTTGCTCTGTCGTAGAATGGAAAAGAAAACTATGAACAGAAGCACTGGTGAACTCGTCAACTAATCAACTCATTTTCTGAAGATTACATTTGGTATTTATAGGGCATCAATGGTGAAAGGCGGATTCTCTCTCCCGTTTGTACATATGGGATAGCTTTAATTCCTGATTGACGCACTGGATGATTGTTATCGATAAAGCCGAATGTACTTTGTGACCGTTAATGGCTGTCAACTTAATTTGTATCCGACTGTCATAAGCTTTCTGTCCCATCGCTCTTAATTATCCTTTCACCCGGATGCGTCCACCATGTTGCGCTGACCAAGTTGTGGTGATTCTTCTTCGGCGAATATTTGCGAGCACGATCAATGCAAAGTCTTGCAGTGAAGTTGCGCTCGACCAAGTGTTCCTATGATCGCAATCTCTGCATTGTGTTAACGCATATTCTGCACAAAAATGTAAAGATCAACTGCTCTAATGCGTTGGACACATGTGACCGTAATATTATAAAATTTATGCTTAATGGACGCAATTTAACATATTTCATCAACGAAATCCAATATTTTTTAAGAACTTAGTACTATGATAACGTGCATTTCTGTCCGTTATCAGCTACACACAAAAAACAACATGCCATCTTCCAATGCAAATTCCATAATTCCTATTTCTAGGATGCATGCGATGTATACGAAAAAGTCGATAGGACTTATGTCTAAGCCTCTATTCTTGTCTATGCGATGATGAATGATGCACACATACACAAGGTGACCACATACTATCATATCCTATCTCTAGGGTGCATGCGATGTGTTAATAGCAACAGAACTTATTCCTAAGTTTCTATCTCTTGCTTATGTGGTTCTAATCTAACTTTCCCAAGATTAGATTGTAATTTGACACTCCCAAGCCAAGATTCTATCTTTAGACCACTCTTCCGAGCATCTCTAAAGGGTGAATGACGCATACATAAGACATGATGATCGCATAAAATGAAGATCTTAGGTCATGCTAGCTAAGTACTTCTCAACCCATTCGGAAATTTAGCTACTCATGCGAAGTATGGAGAGATTGAACATAAGTTGAAATGAGATTTCCATTGTCTATAGATTAAGTGCAGAATACGGAATAACTATATAAAGTAGAGATAAGAAGCTCGGTAGCAATGTCTTGCTTCCCGTGGCCTTTTACACTGTCTTTTCACTCTAACTCTGCCTAGAAGAATATCCTTGCTCTCGCAAGTGTCGGCCTTCTCTCCGTTTGTAGCGCTTCTCTTAGCTCAACTCCGTCTTCTAAGTATAAGTGTGAACAAACTAACGACTATCTATCTTCTATATGATCTAACTTCTATATTGAGAACTTTTTTTAACGATGGTGGCCTTCGGTATTTATAGGGCTCAAGGTGAAGAAGCTTTTCTCTCTAATGATTGCAATGGTGGGCGGTTATTAAATCTCCTGCTCTGATGCGCCGATTAATGGTCACCAAAAGTTGAGTGTACTTGCTACAGTTTGTCGTTAACAACTTGTCAACTAAATTCGGATTCGACCATCATCAGCTTTCCGTCCCATCATGATTTATTATGCTTTCACCTTGATGCACCGTCTTTATGCAACCACCTTCTTAAGCAACTTCTCGCGATCGCATACGATCGCATGAATTTTCGATCGCAATCTTTCAATGCTTGCGGACGCCTAATTCCTTGGATTGCAATTTAACTTGCGCCAATGCATTTTTCTTGCACAAAATAAGTAAATGAGCTACTCTTATGCGATGGGCGCATGCGATTGCAATTTCTTCAGTTTAGCGCTTTTGGACATGATTTTGTATATTTTTACCGTCACATTCCCTCATTGTTTTACTTATTTATGCTGTAATAACGTGTATTTCTACCCGTTATCACACCCCCAAATTTAAAACAATGCTTGTCCTTAAGCATAAACTAAAAATTTTCTTTATAGAGTCAACCACTTTTTTCTTATATAGATTTCTCAAGGTGCCTTATTCAAATTTTATGAGCAAAATCTTCCTAATTTCTGTCTTGGTCTCTTCCTAAAATATTTCTAATACTTAGGGACTGTAAGTTTAACCTTAAAAAAGGCTTTACTTGTTTCCAGGATGTCGCATGATTTATTTCAAAACTTTTTCCAACCGGGGTGTTTCCAAATGATTTTTATCCTTGCGCGGTTTAGATATTCTTTTTGTAACCTTGCGCTGATCCAAGTGCCTAGCCTTTGTTTTGGCTTGCCCCCATAGGTGTCATGCGAGCATCCAACTACGAGCAAGGCACTCTTTTTAAGTCTAAACTCATGCCTATTTGGCAGTGAGTTGCGATCACTTGATTTATGCGTTGATCACGATTCCGACCTTCATTTTAGCTTGCCCCCACGGGTGTCATGCGGACATCCAACTACGAGTAGGATCCAATCTCAACGTTATGATTTTTTTTGAATGTCTAAAAGTAGCAAGGTTATAAATAAATACTGGCACCCCCAAATTTATACGCAGCAATGTCCTCATTCCTGATAGATTGAAATGATTCATGCGATGCTCTTAGGAAGTTTCGTAAAAATCATTTTGAAAGAAAGCTGGTGGACCACTAACTTCTAGAAATATTTCATGAATTGACTGTCTTGAAATTAAATTGATTCTAGTACAGGCGATTAGAAATAAAGGCATGCGTTTCATCATTGAAATCATAATTGGTACAAAAGAATGTGGTGAGTGAATAAAGTAATCAACATTCAATGATTGCGCTAAACTAAAGAGGATGCGATGATAGAATTAGTATGTGAAAATGAGATGCGAGAGTGCAAAATTTGGAATAAAAAAAATCAAAGAGAGATACAACCCCCAAATTTGCTCTGTTACCCACATCATCTTTGATCTCATCCTTCTTTGCGGCGATTTTATTTCTCGATTTCGATGGACTGGTCTAACTGGCGCATATTTTTAGGTTATCGCGTAGCTCCACCGCATTCATTTACTACGATCGTTGCTAAAATTAAGAGGGTAAAAAAGTGTGAAAGACAGAGTTGGAAATTCCAAAGAATAGTATTTGTACAAAAAGGGTAATGTAAGTTCATGAAAGAAAGATATAAAAAGAATACTAAAAAAAATGCGTCCTTGATGAGTTTATGTCGACTATCAACGTAGGGACTGCTTGTTTATTCTTCAATTTGGATTTTTCAATTCCATGGAGGTTTTCTTTCCTTTTCTTGATCCTCTGGGATCTTCATCACCTCAATCCGGAGCTTCTTCCCGTTAATGCACATCATGATCTCTCCATTGTGCACATCAATTCGAGCATCACCAGTCGATAGAAATGGTCGTCCTAATATGATGGGCACATCTTCGTTCCCTTCATGATCTAGAATGACGAAGTTGCCGGTAGAATGAATTTATCAATTGAGACCAAGACATCCTTTAACTCTCCCTCAGGGTGTATTCGAGATCTGTTTGCTAGCAGGAGAATCTCCGTCGTGGGTGTTAGTTTTCTCACATTCAATTGTTTGAAAATTGAGAGGCATTAAATTTATACTCGCCTCAAGATCACATAGTGCTTGACCGATGTAGACCCCTCCAATTGAGCATGGTATCATAAACCTAGGTCGCACTATTGGATCAACACCATCATGCAGCGAAAGAAATCATGATTCATAAGCACTCTAGTTCATTAATTTTGGTTGAAAAGAAACATGTTAAAAACAGAGTTTAATGGGTTTCATGAACATACCTTGGCCGAACCAACGAAATCTCCATTTCCAGCTGCAAAATCCTCCGAATCCTTGTGTAGACCACCACAAGATCTTCCCTACTATCCTTTTGGTGCTCTAGATTGAGTTGTGAGACTCAAAATAAGCTGGAATCAAAGGGAATATGGAGAAAAATCACTGAACAGAGCCCATTGAAGAACACCTTCTTCATCTGAATTTTTCAGTAAAAATTTAGTCGATTCTCATGCCTTTCTTCACTCTAATCTCTTCAATATATTGCAGATTATCATGCAAAGAGAAGTCTTGCATGGGATGTAGCTTCTGCTTGGAGTAAAGCAAAGGAGAAGGTGGTGGATTCTTAGTAAGCTACTTGAAGATGAACTTGAAAAACCCACTTTCAAATTTTGTGTAATTTTCAATTTCCAAAATCCATTTTGATTTTAAAATCATATTTTATTTCTAAAATCAAATTTTATTAAAATTTAAAATCAAATTATGATTTTAATCAAATTTATAATAATCATAAATTAATTTTCTAATAAAATTAATAAAATAATATTTAAAACAATTTAAGATAATTCTAAATTAATTTTAACATCACATGATTAAATTAATTTTTACACAACAATTCAATTTCATATATTTAAATATATTTATCCAATTTTCGTTTGATTTTTAATTTGAAGATTTCAATTAATTCTTAATCTACGCTACTTCAGAGCTAATCCCATTTTCGAACTAGTAGGGGGCGACCTGATAGACTATATCCTAAACAGAATCAATGAGGCTACAACGATGCGCAAAGATTAATCGGCTACTTCATTTGTTAACTAATGGGTTTATTTCCAACTAAAGCCCATAGTTGAACTCTTCTCGACGGTAAAATATTATTTCCACATCGATCATATATCCATTGATTAGAAAGTTAACCCTTCATAGGTTGTTCGTAATAAGCGGCTGGGTCAATCTCTGTTTTAACCCCCCAAAATTACCTTTTGTTCCTTAAGTGTAGCATTCCCGAATTTTTTCATAATTCAAATTTATTGTATTTTTGTAAAAATTTTGAGACAATTTTGTTAATTTTTGAAATTCAGTTTGTTTAAAGGAAGATTTGGATCTATATCACATTAATTTAATTTAAGTTTAATATCGAGAATGGAATTTAAATCCGGAGAAAATTGTTTTGATTTTTTGAAATTTGAAGAGAAAAGGAAAGAGTTTTAAGAATATATATATTCATATATATATATATATATGAAGAAAATGATAAATAAAAATAATTTAGGTATAAATAAAATAGTTTAAAATAAAATAAAGAAAGTTTTATTTGTTTATTTATTTAATTGATTATTTAATTCTCTTCTCTTTCCCCTGGCACGAAAATCGAAGAGTCTTCCCCTTTCTTTTTCTCGCCAACTCATGCAACCCCCCTCTGAAACCCTCGCCGTCCAGCATCCCCTCTTTCACGCCGCTCTCCTTCTGTCTTCGTCGTAACCCACCGTCGATCGTACCTCCCTCCGTTCGCCGCTACGCGTCTGTTCTCTTGAGCATTTTGAAGCCGCGTCGTCGGACCTTTGTTCCAACTATTTTGTCGCTGGCGTTTTCGTTCAGCCCTAGCCCGCAGTCAGACGCGAAGCTAGTTGTCCATCGCCGCCTTTGCGCGAGTCGTCTGCTCAAACCGTCGGCTGCCTCACAGTCGTCCGTCGCTACCTCTATGTGAGCTGCCGACCCAAAGCCGCCTTCGAGTCCATTGATAACTCATAGAAATACAAGTTGTTTATGCTTTTTTATTTAGATATTGCGGTAAAAAGAAAGGGAAGTTGCATCGATAGTATAAGAATTGGTTAAGAAATACGAAAATTATGAAATGTCGTAAACGCACCCACTAACACCATTGCGATGGCGAAATAGAGTGTTTTAGTTTCTGTTTTGCAGGAAATAGATCACCACATGCGTTAATGGCTCGAAGGCAAAATGTACAACGCATCTACATCGCATGCGCCCATCAATCAAGAACGAAGAGATGATCAATACAATGACGACGCATGCGACAATCGATCAAGAGCTTTAACGATCAACGCATTTCAACCGCATGCGGTAATAAAAAGCAACACCGCATACGGCGATAGATCGAAGATGTGAAGAGCAACGCATTCGCGAACGATTCTGACAAGTGTACAACTTTTGTTGTGCAATTCTGACGGATTGACCGTGGAACAAAAAGGAATTTTTCATTACGCCATTGTAGGAATTACCATAATTAGACAATGGGGACCACAATTTCAAAGAGCCAAGGTCTTGCCTATAAATAGCTTCCTCAAATTTGCTGAAAAATGGACTAATACTGATACGAATAGAGATACATATACTGATATTGAAGGGGGGGAGAGAGAGGCTGGTCTAAAGAGATTTACAGAGTAAATCTGAGAGAACTACGAGACAAGGCTGAAAGGTGAGTCTCCGAGCAAAGAATTCTTCCGATTCCCGAAGTTGAAGCTTTGTGCAACTGGTCAATTCTACCGAGAAAGCAAGCCTGAGAGGGAAGCTTTCCTCTCCACCACATCCATACGCCGGCAAGCACAAGTCTCCGATCAGGATCTGTGTCAAGACGTTGACACTCTTTCCGTATTTGTTTCTATTCTCTAATTCATCTCTCATTCACAAACATGTATCAAACGCTTAATTTTAGAATTAAATGTTATCATCGTCATCGTTATCATCTGTCTCTTTCCATACATTTATCATCCATTTTCTCCGTGATGTGTTCTTAATCCCCGAGGTAAATAGCGAGAATTAAGCAAATGAGTTAATCTATGTCAAGGAATCAATTAAGTTTAGCTAAAGCATGCTCGACGACATCTTCACCTGTGAGAGCAGAAGTGAAGATGTTATTCCACCTATCGAGAGATGGTTGGAAGAATGTGTTAACTAAAGCGATAAGTATTTCCAGAGATGGAAACAATCTTGCATTCATCACGTTCATCTCTGTTTCACCATAGATTTATGGGAACGCGGCCGATCACTGAAAGGTGTACGCCAAGGGAAAGCAGAACCTTAGTTGCGTCCTTAACACGATTGACGGACTTGCGATGTTTTTACTCTTTACGCTTTCTCTTTCTGCCTCATTCATAAGACTTTCCATTGCATCCATAGATTATTTTGTACAACTTCACAACCAGTCCTTGACCCCTGTATCATGTATCATGTATCATAGTAGTTTAGGAATTTACTTTATCAACTCATTTTACTTTATCAACGCATTTTTACTTTTAGTGCTATTTATATTTCTGTACAAACTAAAATTCTTTATTCATTATTACAACCGGTCGCATGTATCACATAAGTATCGCATTTGATGACAACAATCTCCATGTTCGACCTCGGATCACTCTGAGAAACTTGCGTTGGAATTATACTTGGTTTCAGCGCAAGGAAACTTGTGACACGCACTACTTCATCGCATACTACAAGCATATCACTATCAACGTATACACTTAGAATGTAGTGTCGCATAAAATGTCTTTATCGCAAATCACGTGAGCACATATAGAGCATCATTCATTCATTCATCAGCGCAATAGATAAAGATAACATTCCATTTTTACAGTCAACAAGTTTATGGCAACATGAGCTTGTATTATATTCATCCATCAGTAGTGTGTATAAACGCTACAAAGCACAACATAGCATAACACTCCATTTGTACCCTTACAAGTTTATGGCGCCGTTGCTGGGGACATGAGCTTTTATGATTCATATTCACATTGTCCATATGCTTAAAGACTAATTTTCACCGTTACAAGTTTATAGCGCTGTTGCCGAAGATTGGTAACGGTTAGTGTTGAATACTTTTGTGATATTTTGTAGGACAGATCTCTGTTGTACTGTTTGTTTATCCCGAAGAGCAGGCTGACGGTTTATGAGTATTGGAATTGCTCAAAAAATTCTAAGCTGACCCAGAGATCAAGTGTATTTTTCACGCCAGAGCACATCATAACCAAATTAGGTGAAGAAGAAACATGGCAAATAATAATGAGAGGCCCGATGGGAATTAAGGGGTAAATTGGCTAGCGTAAGACCCTACTTTTCTTGCTGCCGACCGCAACATCCCTATTAGGAACTATGCGGCACCGAATCTTTATAACTTCTCGCCCGAAATTTCAAGACCCACGGTTGCGAAGAATGCAAGGTTTGAAATAAGGTCGGTCATGCTCCAAATGATCCAAAATGCGGGACAATTTGGACGTCTACAAGGAGAAGACCTGCATGCTCATTTGACCAGCTTCGAAGAAATGTGCAACACATTCTCCATACCTGGTGTGACTCCTGAAGGAATTAATTGTATCTCTTCCCGTATACACTGCGGGATAAGACAAGGAGGTAGGCTTAGTCACTAGAGCCAAATGAAATCAACGCATGGGACCAGTTGGTCGAGAGGTTTATGAATAAATTCTTCCCTTCAGCCGTCAATGCAAGAAGACAGAGGGATGTGTTGAATTTCGAACAGAGGGGATATGAAACTTTGAGCACCGCCTGGGTGCGATTCAAACAATTAGGGAAGAACTGTCCGCACATCGAGATTCCCGATTGCGTTCTGATGGAGACTTTTTATAACGGCTTGGATCGATCAACGCAAGCAGTTGCTGATGCCTTCGCGGCAGGAGGGTTAATGGACAAGACATATACGAAAGCAAAGATCATCTTAGATCGCATTTTGCAAAATAAAGATGAGTGGATAGATAACGAGTATGAGGAAAGAGGCTCGGAACAAAGAATAGCAAAAAGCGCCATTATACCAGCTGATCCAATGAACACCCTGGCTATCCAGATGGCCATAGTAACCTCGCTCCTTCAGACCATGGCTATTCAGCAAGGACATCTCTCTCAAAATTCAGGCAAGCCAATGCGCTGACGCAAGTGGCCGCAATAAATTGCGTTAAATGCCGAGAGGGGCACTCAGTGGAAGTCTGCTCGTTGAATCAACAATCCGTATACTCTATTCACAATGAATCATTCGGCAACACCTACAACCCTTGTTGGCGGAATCACCCAACTTTCAGTTGGGGAGGGAATCACAACCAGGGGGCCAAAGTAATCATCAGAGCAGTCATCCTAGGAATCGAGGTAATCCTCCGATTTTCAATAATTAGAATCACAACCAAGATAATTTTCAAAGTATACAACCATACGACTATCCGTCCTCTTCTGACACCTCTTATAGTACCTGTCTTTGGAAACATTATTGAAACAATATATTGAGAAGAACGAGGCAATCAAGAAATCGCAAGCTTCCTCCCTTAGAAATTTGGAGGTACAGATCGAATAGCTTATGATCGAACTTAAGAATAGAGTGCCTGGTACATTGCCCAGCAGCTCGGGAACACTGGGACCACGAGGTAAAGAACAATGTCAAGCAGTGACATTGAGAAGTGGCAAGACAACGGTCCCCGTGCCACCAATATCGGATTCAGTGAAAAGGCCAGTAGACTCAATCATCAATNGAAGTGGCAAGACAACGGTCCCCGTGCCACCAATATCGGATTCAGTGAAAAGGCCAGTAGACTCAATCATCAATGATGACCACGCAACCGCAAACAACAGAACTACCAGTTCGGAAGACAATACCTCTACAAAGAATGAATCTCAGCAAGACTCAAATTCAAAGTCACCGCAACCTCTAACTCCTAAAACACAACAAGAAAAGGACCTCAATGAATAGCCAATTGAACAGGAAGTACGGCAGGATCCTCCACCTTTCCCATCCAGGCTAAGAAAGAAAGATGACAGCAAACAATTCAAGAGGTTCCTGGATGTTCTCCGACAATTACATATCAATATTCCCTTAATAGAAGTGTTGGAACAAATGTCGAGCTATGTGAAATTCCTCAAGGACATACTTGTCAACAAGAGAAAGATTGGGGAGAATGAAACGGTCGCATTAACATATGAGTGTAGTGCTCTCTTTCAGAACAACATCCCCACTAAAATGAAAGATCCAGGGAGTTTCAGATTGCCATTCTCAATAGGGGAAAAGAAGTCGGAAATGCGCTATGTGACTATAAACCTGATGCCCTTGTCAATCTTCAAAAAGTTAAATAGCGGCAATGCAAGACCCACCACAGTTACATTGCAGTTGGCCGATAGATCAATAACACATCTAGAGGGCAAAAAAGAGGATGTACTTGTGCAAGTGGATAAGTTCATTTTCCCTGCTGACTTCATCATAT
This sequence comes from Benincasa hispida, assembly GCF_009727055.1. NCBI lineage: Eukaryota > Viridiplantae > Streptophyta > Magnoliopsida > Cucurbitales > Cucurbitaceae > Benincasa > Benincasa hispida. The sequence continues at coordinate 48,738,775 of NC_052358.1, forward strand.
TGGATTATGAAGCTGACATTGAGGTGTCTATCATCTTGGGTCGCCCATTTCTTGCAACAGGGCGAGCACTGATCGATGTACAGAAAGGAGAACTTACCATAACGGTCGACGATTAACAAGTTAAGTTCAACGTTCTCAATACGTTGAAATACCTGGTGATATGGAAAATTGTCAATATGTTGGAGAATTGCAGGAAGAATATTGGCACGAGTCTCAATAATCGGAGGAAGAGGACTTTGGGATTGGCACAATGTGAGAGGAAAAATTGCGCCGCAATACAAACTGAGTCAGATTTTGAAACAATCAAGTTATCTGAATGAACAACGCAATGTATTAAGCCATCTTTAGAAGAACCACCCATGTTAGAGTTGAAGGCGTTACCAGTGCACCTCAAATATGTTTATTTAGGAGGCAATAACACTTTACCAGTTATAATCTTTGCCCCACTGAGTAAAGAAAAGGAGGAAGCACTTATTCAAATCCTTAAGAACAACGCAAAAGCCTTGGGATAGACCTTAGTGGACATTCGAGGGATCAGTCCTTCATATTGCATGCATAAGATTTGTCTTGAAGAAGGAAGAACAGGATCTATAGAGAGGTAGTGCCGTTTGAACCCTGCCATAAGGGAGGTTGTGAAGAAAGAGATAGTGAAATGGCTTGATGTAGGCGTCATTTACCTCATATCTGATAGCAGCTGGGTAAGCCCAGTGCAATATGTTCCAAAGAAAGGAGGTATGATAGTCGTCACCAACCGTAAAAATGAGTTAATTCCTACAAGGACAACCACGGGGTGGAGAATATGTATGGATTACCGCAAGTTAAATCTGGCCATAAAAAAGGACCACTTTCCACTACCGTTTATTGATTAAATGTTAGATCGGCTTGCGAGGAATGAATTCTTTTGCTTTCTTGACAGCTATTCAGGGTATAACTAAATTACGATTGCGCCGGAAGATCAATATAAAACAACATTCAAGTGCCCATTCGGCACATTTGCATTTTGTCGCATGCCATTTGGACTCTGTAATACACTAGGTACCTTCCAAAGGTGTATGATGGCCATATTTTCAGATTTCTTGGAGGAGTCAGTCGAGATGTTTATGGATGACTTTTCAGTTTTTGGCAACACCTATGACTCCTGTTTATCAAATCTGGAAAAAGTCTTGAATAGATGCGTTGAAACAAATCTTGTTTTGACTTGGGAGAAATGCCATTTTATGGTTGAAGAAGGAATCGTGCGAGGTCACAAGATATCAAAGGCAGGATTGGAAGTTGATCAAGCAAAAATTGATGCAATATCCAAGTTACCACCACCAGTCAATGTGAAAACACTTAGGAGTTTTCTGGGACATGTGGGGTTCTATCGAAGATTCATCTGCAAATTTTCTCAGATCGTAAGACCCCTAAGCGCGCTCCTCGAGATTGATCACGAATATGATTTAAATGACGCATGCGCTGAAGCATTCCACACGCTAAAAAATGCGCTCATCACCGCACCTATTCTGATTATGCCAGATTGGACGCAACCGTTTGCGTTGATGTGTGATGCCAGTGGATATGCAGTGGGCGCAGTCTTGAGTTAGCCCAAAGACAAGATTTTGGATCCTATATATTATGCCAGCAAGACGTTGAATGATTCACAGGAAAATTATACAACCACAGCAAAAGAAATGCTCGTAGTGGTGTTTGTGCTGGAGAAATTTCGACAGTACTTAATTGGATCAAATGTAGTGGTGTATACTGATCATTCTGCGATCAAATACCTTATGACGAAGAAGGATGCGAAACCAAGATTGATAAGGTGGGTACTATTCCTGCAAGAATTTGACCTAGAGATTAAAGATTGGAAGTGCACTGAGAACCAAGTCGCAGATCATTTATCACGGTTAAAAAATTGCGAGGTTCAGAAGAAAGAGAAAGAAATTGAAGAAAGGTTCCCTGACGAGCAACTTATATCGGTATACGTTAATGTTCCATGGTATGCGGACATTGTAAACTTCATAGTTTGCGGCCAAGTACCAGAAGACTACTCATACCAGCAGAAGAAGAAGCTGAGACACGAAGTCAAATTTTATTTCTGGGATGATCCCTTCTTTTATCGGCTTGGACTTGATCATATTTTGCATCGATGCGTTCCTGAGCATGAAACTAAACATATCTTGGAACTTTGTCATGAGTCCCCTTATGGAGGACATTTTGGGGGGCAGCGGACTGCCGCAAAAGTCCTTCAGAGTGGCTATTTTTGGCCAACACTATCTAAGGACGCCCATGCCCATATTGTGCAATGCGACAGATGCCAGAGAATAGGGAACATGTCCAGAAGGGATGAAATGCCTCTGACTTCGATCTTGGAAATTGAATTGTTTGATGTATGAGGAATCGACTTTATGGGCCCATTTTCACCTTCAGAAGGTCATCAATATATTCTGGTCACGGTTGATTATGTATCAAAGTGGGTTGAGGCCATCGCATGTGCTAATAACGATGCAGCCACGGTGGCGAAGTTTCTCAAGAAAAATATCTTCACATGATATGGAACGCCTCGTGCCTTAATCAGTGATGAAGGCTCACTTTTCGTCAACCGCATCATCACTAATCTGTCGACCAAATTTAATGTCAGCTATAAAGTTGCAACCGTATATCACCCACAAACCAATGGACAGGCAGAGATTTCTAACAGAGAGATCAAAACTATCTTGGAAAAGGTAGTCAGTACCTCTAGGAAGGATTGGTCACCCAAGCTTGACGAAGCATTATGGGCATACATGACTGCCTTCAAAACTCCAATCGGCATGTCCCTATATGCTTTGGTCTTCAGAAAAGCTTGTCATCTGCCTCTCGAGTTGGAACACAAAGTAATGTGGGCAAGTAAAAAGCTAAACTTTGATCTATCAAGTGCGGGGGAAGTCCGAAAGTTGCAGTTGAATGAACTGGTCGAGTGGTGAATGAATGCCTACGAAAATGCCAAGCTTTATAAAGAGCGAACCAAGAAGTGGCATGACGACCGCATAAGCAAACAGACATTCTTCGAGGGTCAACAAGTACTTCTATTTAACGCGCGTTTCCGATTGTTTCCAAGAAAGTTGAAGTCCCGCTGGTCTGGGCCATTCCGCATCAAGACTATCTTTCCCCATGGCACAGTAGAGCTAACAACTGAAGATGGAAGCAGCGCATTCAAAGTCAATGGTCAAAGAATTAAGCCCTACTATGGGGGCAATGTGGAATGACGTATGGGGACCATCGACTTAGGCAAGCAGGATTGACCGCTTGCGGTGATGCTATTTCGGTAACTCTGAAAAACTTCTTTCAATCAACATCCCTACATTTATGTTTAAATGTTTTTTTTTTTACATCTTTCCTTTACTTTTTTTTGCATTGCGTTATTTACTGCTTTCTAAAATTAGCATTTACTGGTTTATGAATTTACTTGCAATTTAATTCAATTGCGTTATTTCCATGTCTTGTTTAATTTACTTACTTTTCTGCATTAGTTGCATTGTTCTTAAGTCTCTGTGAATGACTCACTAAAAGAAAATGAACACCGCAAAGTCTTCATGACTTGCGTTGTTGATGAGAAATAAATCAAAAAAATAATAAAAAAAGTAAATAATAATAATAATAATAAACTTTAATAAACATCCGGTGTGCATTGCGATGATGGGTGCATCTTGCGCTGACAAGATACACTTTACGTCCATCTTACACAAATGCATTGCACTGAGGGGTGTGTTGTGTGCGTATGTATTCTGCGCCCGTCCTTAGCGAAAACGCATTATGTCGAGGTAGTGTTGCGCCAGTAGAAATACCGTGCGCCCGTCCTCCAAAAATGCGCTGAGTTGAGGGGTGTGTTGCATTAATGCATGCGTTGTTGCCCGTCCTCTGCTAATATGCATTTGCGTTAATGGATGCATTGCGTTAATCTTTAACCTTGCGCCCATCCGAATAAAATACAAAGGATAAATTCATTTCATTATTTTTATGTATGGAAGCTATTCCTTGATTTTTTTGTACATGCTTAAATTTTGTGTTGCGATGATTGTAATTCCTTGTATACTTAGTTAATTTTAATACAACTGAGTAACTATTCTTTCCATATGCATTTGACTAAGTGTTTTGTCTTTTCTGTCCAAAACAACAAAATGAGAACCTTACGCATCTCTAAATTTGGAGGTGAGAAGGTCTAAGCAGATGCGATCAAGTAGATGCGGTCATTATCAAGAAAATGCGTTCATTATAAAAAAAAAAATCATAAAAACTCCAATGTCAGCGCAAGGGAAAGTCCCAACCTGATAAGAGCTAAGTTGTGAAAGGAACCTGCTTGTAGTTGGATGTTCGCATGTCACCTATAGGAGCAAGTCAGAATGAAGGTAGGTTTCCAAGATCGACGTAATATGAAAAGAAAAAAAAAGAGAGAAAATAAGAATATAAGAGACAACTCTTCTGATTAGCAAAAGTAAAACTTAGTTGAAAATCAAGAGTTGAAGTTGAGATTGGAACACAACCGTAGTTGGATACTAGCATGACACCCGTGGGAGCAAGCCAAAACGAAGGATGTAACCATGATCAACAGTCTCTAATAAAATGGCGCAAACCAGACCACCGCATAAAGATACACCTAGTTGTTTTTGCAAGAAGAGGTAAACATTCTTCTCCAAATAAGAAGAGAATTTTTGGGTAGAGGTTTGTTGTATAAAAGAATAAAGTAAAGCATGTTGATGAATTGTTAAAGGATAGAAGGAAATTGCATGGTTAAGTAATGTTGTAGTGGTAGAGCATTCGCAGCAACCAATCGACGCAAAATTAGGATAGGAATTGAACGAAATTGCCTTAGTTGAAGATATGCTTGAGGACAAGCATATATCTAAATTTGGGGGTGTGATAACTTATAGAAATATAAGTTATTTATGCTGTTTTTTTTTAGAAATTGTGGCAAAAAGAAAAGAAAGTTGCGTCGATAGTATAAGAATTGGCCAAGAAATACGAAAATTATGAAATGTCGTAAACGCACCCACTAACACCATTGCGATGGCGAAATAGAGTGTTTTAGTCTCTGTTTTAAAGCTAGGCGAAAGTTGGAGCATTTGGTGATATACATATCTATATGATTTATTATGAAAGTGTGTAGGCTATATGATTATGAAATCTCGAATGCTTGATTGTTTACATGAGTTAGTGCATAAAAGTGATGTACTAGAGTTGATCCATTAATACTAGATTAATTACGTATGTTGAGATTAATTAACATGACCTTGACGAGGAGATTTTAGAGGACTCATGATGATGTGAATGTTATATGTAATATGAAGTTAGATGTAATCTCTTTTCCTTTTCGGACTATATGACTGCATGAAAGTGATGCTAGTACATGAAAGAGATGTACTAGGGCTGGTGTGTTTGAAAGTGATACATACCTAGAGGATACTGGGGTGTACGTAAGAGGTGAGCGCTCAGTGGGTTATATGTATACGAAAGAGGTATATACATAACCATGTATACGAAAGAGGTATGAATCCCTACATTCATAGAGAGGATCTGGGGTGTACGAAAGAGGTACACACTCAGTGGGTTATGTGTATACGAAAGAGGTGTATGCATAACCGGGTGTACGAAAGAGGTACACACTCAGTGGGTTATGTGTATACAAAAGAGATGTATACATAACCAGGTGTATGAAAGAGGTACACATTCAGTGGGTTATGTGTATACGAAAGAGGTGTATACTTAACTAGGTGTACGAAAGAGGTACACATTCAGTGGGTTATGTGTATACGAAAGAGGTGTATACGTAACCATGTGTACGAAAGAGGTACACATTAAGTGGGTTATGTGTATACGAAAGAGGTGTATTCATAACCATGCGTATCCAAGAGATTGTGTTTCCTTCGGGATTCACCAGAGGTTGTGGGTCCTACGGGACTTACTAGAGGTAGTGGGCATACTTAACTACAGTAGGGTAGAAATGAACTTTTCATGTATGTATGTTTTCCATGAGGACTAGAGCAGTTTATATATTCCATTAGAGGTAGGCATATAGAGGACATTGACCTCAGTAGTGGGGTTACTTACTAAGTATTTTATACTCACCCTTTCTCATGTTTATGTTTCAGGTAAGAGTAGGGACGCGCCGACGTATAACAAGTGAAATTCGTGAACGAGCCACTGGGACCAATTTTATGCTTCCGCTCATGAGATTTAAACTTCTTTTCATGTTTTTCCTAGCTTTCAGTGTTGATGTTTAAAACTTACTATTAAGAATCGCTTCCATATTTATTTATTATCATTTATGCTTTATGGGTACCCTATCGTCATTTTTAATATTTGAAATTAAATGTAAAGTCTTTTAAATTTACCTTATAGCATTTATTTCACTATAACAAAGTGTCGTTTTAAGTTCCATGCATGCATGTATTTAGTAACGGCCTAACGTAAGTCCTAGAGGGTCGGGTCGTTACATTAAGTCCCCACTGATCCCCTAATGAACAATTATTTTGTGATCCAATCACAAAACCGAGTCCTTCTCATGCCAAATGAGAGGGTGGGATCCTTTGTTCAAGCCCCAGAATCAGCACTTAAGGGAACAACCTCCTTACTATCCCTAAAGCGAGTAGGAGTGAATTTCCTCTTGCACCCTATATCCCCAGCTATCTATCCAGTCTTACCTCTAAAATGGCAGTCATATTAGGCCGGCCCTGATGAGCCAACCCTCACCTATACAAATCTAAGGGCAATCCCAGATAAACAGGAGTTCATAGTTAGCTCAGGATTAATGTCAAGTTACCTAGGTCATCACTTAGAAATAGTTAATCTTAAACAGTAAATAGCGTTATAAAGTAAGAGTGACTCATTTCGTGGTCCGATCTTGTACAAACTCTTTTGCACAAGGACACCTTCACTCCTCATGTCCAACATGAACGAATTAGGATCATTTCATTTGTAGCACTTTACAACTCCTTGTAACAACTACAGAGTAGGTCGTATCCAATAGTAGTACCAGAATAAGGTACCCAACCTTATCCATGTACTATAGATCATTTTGACTATTTACTCGAACCTGATCTACCTTTATGTTTCCACATAAAGTTCAAATACTTATCCAATAGTTAAGGGACTTTTAGGTTTATTGGATTTCTATTCAAGCAATAGATCTATTCAATAACACCTTTATTGAATTATCAGAATAAGCTTCATTGTTTACGTACCACGAGTTTTAGGACATAAAACCCAACACGCACATCTTCGGTGGGATTTTAGTGTTTGACCTTTTCATTACTACCACCGTAACGATCTTTTCTTCATTATTTTGTTTCTTTTTCAATCTTTGTGGGAATGGTGGTAGCTGTACTTCCTCTATTTCATATTCTAGAGGCTTGAAGGTGGACGCAACTTCTGGGTTCATCTTCTCGGGCTCTTCTGATTTATGTGTCAACGGGTTCTTAGGTTCCATTGCATTCAGGTTGGTCCTGGTGGGCTCTTTTCCTTCTTCCACTGTCGTCTTTCCGCTTTGCAAGGAGACTGCTAGGCATTGTTCCTTTCCTGTGTTCCCCGGGTTGTGAGGGAGCTCAGTTGAGCTTGGCAACGTCTTTTGCGGTCTATTTTTCAGCTCACCCGCAATCTGTCCTATTTGGATTTCAAGATTGCGGATAGTAGTTGCCTGGTTTTAGAGGACCATCTCGTTTCTCTCAATGTATTGCTTTAACTCCAGAGAGGAAGATGGCGGTGCTTGCGAGTTGCTAGCTTGATATTGTAGTTGACCGTTCGTTTGCTGGAAAAAACCTGGCGGTCCTTCTTTTTGCGCCATAGGTGGATAAATTTGTTGTTGAGTATTTTTCTAAGGGAAGTTGGGGTGGTTTCTCTACCTGGGGTTGTATGTGTTAGAGAAAGGATTATTCATTACAAAGTATACCAATTGCGGGTTCCTTGGACATTCTTCATTCGGATGCGCTTATCCACAAGTGGCACAACTTATGCTCATTTGTTCAATTGTGTTGACCTGCCCCCTTTGTGTTCCAGGGCCGTTGATTGTGATGCCCTGTATCAGATTCATAATCGCATTCATTTCATTTTGTAGGGATGCGATGGCCCCATTGTTTGCATCACCTTCTCGAATTTTTAGTCGTTGATTGCTTTCCCTCCAATCTTCGTGATTCTTTGATATGAAATCAAGGATATTTTTAGTCTTATCATATGTTTTGTCATGCAGACCACCAGCTGCTGTCGTATTGGCAACTGTCTGCGATGCAGGCTTCAAACCGTGATAAAATATCTCCATCTGGAGACAGTTAGGTAAGCAGTTGTGTGAAAAATCTCGCACCAATCTCTTAAACCTCGCCCATGTGTTGTTGAGCGATTCGTCAATTTCCTATTCAAAATTTGTAATCAACTTCCTCCTTCTTGCGTTCTTGGTAGGGGGAAGTATTTCTTCATGAATTTTTCTACAACTTTTTCCCACAAGGTTATCTCCCTGGTTCAAGAGAATAGGCCCATTTCCTTGCTTGGTCGCACAGCGAAAATAGGAACAACGTTAGTCGAACTTCTACAGCTGAGATGATTGAGAACACAAAAGTGTTATAGATTTCAATGAAACTCCAGAGATGGGCATGCGGATCCTCGCCACGCCTTCAACCAAATTGTTCGGTCGTTTGTATCATCTGCAACATAACCGGCTTCATCTCAAACCTCGATCCGTCCAAAGCGGGCCTCATGATTCCTAGGGAGAAATCATAGAGGTTGGGCGAAGCATAGTCCCAGATGGATCTATTGCAGTTGTTCCCAGGAGAATGGGGTTTGCCATGATATTGTTTGCGTTTGCGGCTCTTTCTTCTGGTTGTTCCGCCATTCTGGGATTTCTCTCTTGTTGTTATCTGCGGTTGCCTCTATGTCTTCTTCAGAATATTCTTTCAATCTCTGGGTTATAGTTGGGCTCAGGAACGTGTCCTTCGCTCATGCGACACTTGCCTCTTCCCTTACCAAAGGAATGGCAGTGCACAGAGGTCGAAAGCTACAAAGAAAATAAAAAAAATTACTGTTAGCACAATATGTACTGCTGTAGTCCCCGTCAACGGCACAAAAAACTTGATGCATTGTAAATGTGATGCAATAATGGTATGAATTTACGGTGAATGCATTGCACATATAATTTTTCCTTATAAGATCCAAGTATAAATCTCACTAGGTTTCCTGGTAAGTCCAGGGTTGAACACAGGGACTACTGAGTTACTCTGCGATAGTAAATTTGATTCCCTTGCGGTGGCAAAAAAAAAAAAAAGTTGAATGGTGTTTTGTTTGAGTATATTTCCTATGTGACGGATTCGAGTAAAGAGTTGATGAAATCGAGAATTATAATGAGCATGCAATGAACGGGTTGAGAAGGAATTTAGCTAACACTTCCTAAGATTGCGTTCAAGTTATGCGATCATGCTACACACAAACAACAACATGTCATCTTCCAATGCAAATGCCGTAATTCCTATTTCTAGGACGCATGCGATGTATACGAAAAAGTCGATAGGAGTTATGACTAAGCCTCTAATCTTATCTATGCGATGATGAATGATGCACCATACACAAGGTGACCGCATACTATCATATCTTATCTCTAGGGTGCATGCGATGTATTAATAGCAACAAAACTTATTCCTAAGTTTCTCTCTCTTGCTTATGCGGTTCTAATCTGACTTTCCCAAGCCTAGATTGTAATTTGACTCCCCCAAGCCTAGATTCTATCTTTAGACCACTCTCCCGAGTATCTCTAAAGGGTGAATGATGCATACATAAGACAAGATGATCGCATAAAGTGAAGATCTTAGGTCATACTTGCTAAGTACTTCTCAACCCATTTGGAAATTTAACTACTCATGCGAAGTATGGAGAGATTGAAAATAAGTTGAAATGAGATTTCCATTGTCTATAGATTAAGTGCAGAATACAGAATAATAATAGAATGTAGAGATAAGAAGTCTGGTAGCAATGTCTTGCTTCCCGTGGCCTTTTACACTATCTTTTCACTCCAACTCTACTTAGAAGTATATCCTTGCTCTCGCAAGTGTTGGCCTTTCCTCCGTTTGTAGCACTTCCCGACAGTCTTCCGAGCTGTCCGAGAATGATCTCTCGGTGTTTTCTTCTCTTAGCTGAACTCCGTCTTCTAAGTATAAGTATGAACAAACTAACGGCTATCTATCTTTTATTTGATCTAACTTCTATATGGCGAACTTTTTTTAACGATGGTGGCCTTCGATATTTATAGAGCTCAAAATGGAGAAGCTTTTCGCTCTAATGATTGCAATAGTGGACGGTCATTAAATCTCCTACTCTGATGCGCCGATTAATGGTCACCAAAAGTTGAGTGTACTTGCTATAGTGTGTTGTTAACAGTTTGTCAACTAAATTCGAATTCGACCGTCATCAGCTTTCCATCCTATCATGGTTTATTATGCTTTCACCTTGATGTGCCATTTGTATGTGGCCACCTTCTTGAGCAACTTCTCGTGATCGCATACGATCGCATGACTTTGCGATCACAATCTTTCAATGCGTGCGGACACCTAATTCCTTGGACTGCAATTTAACTTGTGCCAACGCATTTTTCCTGTACAAAATAAGTAAATTAGATACTTTTATGCGATGGGCACATGCGATTGCAATTTCTTTAATTTAACACTTTTGGATATGATTTTGTATATTTTTACCGTCGCATTCCCTCATTGTTTTACTTATTTGCACTGTAATAACATGCATTTCTACCTGTTATCACTTCCTCAGCCCTCAGCCAGCTGCCTGCTTCTTCAACCTATGCAACTACTTTCTTATTCAACATCAAATTCAAAATTCAACTTCCAGAATTTATAAATTAAAATATATTCATCAAAACTCAAAACTTCCTTCTATGAACTTCTTACATATCATTTAAAATACCTTACCTCCAAATTAAAGCTTCTAATTCCTTCTAAAGAGCTCAAAATCCACTAATCTTCACAGCTTGCTCGGGGTAATCCAAAAATGAGAACACTTGTCAGTTTCTTCAAGATTTCAATATTAAACAGTGGAAATTTCTTCACAGCAATCCTAGATCATCAAGTAGACTGATCAAGCTTCGATTTGGCTACTGAAGCTCTTCCTTTGCATGAGAGAATTGACAAAACCGATTTCGTTTTTCCAGCCTCTATTTATACTTGTTCTTGCATGGCTACTTTGCATAATTAAATGACATACCATGCCACTTACTTTTTTCTTAAGCTTCTAATTATGACACTTAGCCCACTGGTTAGGTTGAATAAATGGTCTCCCTATCAATGCCTAAAGTGGCATGGCCTTCACACTTCTTAGTCTCTCAACCAAAGGCTCTCCTCACTGCCCATGCTACTTCCTTACCATTGCCTAAAACTTCCAATATTCCTCGTCCAAGGCTCACCTTCACTTCCTGGCCTTGCCTTCCTTGCATCATCCTTGTCTCTTGACAAGTCTTCCATGTCTTGCCCACCAAGATCATCGCCTAAGGCTTGCTACACCAACCTTTCTTTAACTTGCCACCAAGGCCTCCTAGGCACATTTTTCATGCTATATGCCTCTATGGATTCCTTCTCTTAAATACTTCAAAATTTCACTAATTTTTGGAAACTCCTATTTTAACCTGAGTGCTCCTTTTCCTATACTTAAAATATTTTCCAACTAAAACTTAGTTCATTCCCTTTCTAGAACTCAAACACTTAGGAAAATTTCTTCTTTTATTATTTCCCTTACTAAACTAACTCCCTAAGCATTATTTAAAGAAATTAACAACAACATGGACTTTTAAGCAATACTATTTAGTAATCAAGTACTAGGCTTTACAATTTACCTTCCCCTTTGAAAAATTTCGTCTTTAAATTTTTATTTGAGCCTTCTACAAGAAGAGATGGGGTACTTGTTCCTCATTTGATCCCCTGTCTCCCAAGTGGCTTTTTCCACTCCATGGTTCTTCCATAACACTTTCACTAGAGGAATGGTATTGTTCCTTAATACCTGTTCCTTCTTGTCCAAAATTTGTACCGGTTCTTCCTTGTAGGATAAGTTCTCTTTCAACTGAACTAGTTGTACCTAAAAAATATGTGACGAATCTGGAACGTACTTCCTCAACATAGAGACGTGGCAGACATAATGTATCTGAGAAAAATCCATAGGTAAAGCTAATTTTTAAGTTGATGGTCCGACCCGTTCCACAATCTTATAAGGTTCTATATACCTTGAACCTCAGCTTTCCTTTCCTTCCGAAACGTAGCACCCCTTTCCACGGAGATAGGTTAAGAAAGACCTAATCTCCAACTTCAAACTCTAACTCTCTTCTTCTCTTGTATGCATAACTTTTCTAATGATCTCGTGCTATCTTTAAGTTTTCTCTGATTAGCTTAACATTATCTGAGATAGCTTGGACTAACTCTTGTCCCATCAATTTTCTTTCTCCTACCTCATTTCAATAGGCTGGAGTTCTGCATTGTCTTCCGTATAATGCCTTATGGTAACTGTTTTGTTTGCAAACTCCATCAAAGGCAAATGGGTACCCCAACTACCTTTAAATTGCAACACATATGCTCTTAATATATGTTCCACTATTTGGATGGTCCTTTCTGACTGATCATCTATCTGAGGGTGGAAAGTTATACTGAAGTAAATTTTAGTTCCAAGTGCTTCTTGTAAACTTGGCCAAAACTTTGAAATAAACCTTGGATCCTTATCAGACACTATAGACACTGGAGCTCCATATTGGCTCACTATCCTGTACACATAGAGCTTAGCCAACTTGTCAAGCGTAAATGTTACCTTGATTGACATAAATTTAGCTGTCTTTGTGAGTCTATCCACAATCACTCAAATACCATCAAATCCACTTGAAGTCTTGGGTAACCTAAACAAGAAATCCATCATCACATGCTCTCAGTTCCATTTAGGCATTGGAAGTGGATTTAGAAGCTCTACCAGTCTCTGACGCTTCGACTTAACCTGTTGTCAAATCAAACATCTATCCACATAGTCAGCTGTACCACGTTTTACTCCCTGCCATCAATAAGACTTATTCAAAGTTCTATACATCTTAGTGTTTCCTGGGTGCATAGCATAAGCTGAACTATGGGCTTCCTCTAGAATGACATTCTTCAGAGTCATACTATTAGACACGTGGTGCGCGAAAATTGGAAGTCAATTTTACTCAACAACCAACTTCCTTTAGACGCAGGATGCGATGCATGTTCCTAAGATATGCGTTGATAGTCATGCGTCGATGGTCATGCGTTGGAATGAAAATTGCATTAACGAATGTATGCGATGACCATGCATCCTGCCACAAGTTTTGTTGCATTCACGGCAAGTATAACATGAATGCAAGTTTCTCGGGTAATCTGAGATCAAACACAGGGACTTGTAACTATATGTTTGCGGTGATGTGCATACGGCGGTTGAATAAAAGAATAAAGGGGATGTCGCTAAGTTAATCCTACTCCTACTCCTATCTATCAGACAACGCAATGAGAATATGCATGAAAGGTAGAGATGTAACAAACCTTGACATGAAATAAATGTATGGGAAATAGATAAAATGCGGAGATGTTTTCATTGCAACCCTTAAGAGTGACCGCAAGGGCAACCCTAGTCAACGCAAACTAATGCGATCATACAACACTCATACAATAGTAAACCACCTCTCGGTGCGAATGCTACAGCTTCTAATGCTAGAACGCATGCAATGTATGTGTAGAGGTGTCTATAGGGCCTACACATAAGCCTCTAATTCTTGTCTATGTGATGATACACAAACAAGGCGACCACATATCATCATTCCTATTCCTAGGGTGCATGCGATGTAGTGTTGACAAACAGAGCTTATCTCTAAGTCCCTATCTCTTGCTTATGCCGATCTAATCTCGCTCTCTCGAGTCTAGATTCTAACCTAGCTATCTCGAGTCATTAGGTTCTTTCTTTAGACTCTCTCTCGAGTAGCGCTAAAGGGGTGTTGGGCACAACATAAGACAAGACAAACACATGAACTTGGTTGACGCAAGATTATTACTATCCCTAGTGAACAACGCATACCTTGCTTAATGCGTCTAAACCATTGTTTTCTTTACCCCTATGGCAGGTTGGATTGTATTGTTGTCTTTTCATTTCATAAATAGCATGCCGTTAGTTCCTATAAACAGGCGTTGCAGTAGCTTCACACTAAGCAAGTAAGGTTACTTACACACTCGCGAACGCACACTCTCGGTGGGTTGCTACATGCTTCATATTCCTAATCCACATGACTAAGTATGCAATACCTACGCATCCCACTAAGTGTTGCAATGAAAGTAATGATGCTAAGCAAGAAGATGGAGGAGTCGAAGGAACAGAGAAATGCATTGAAAACATATTGTATTAATTTCTTAATCCAAAATGTCATACAATACAAATGTAGGAAAAAAAAAAAGAAAAGGAAATGACCGGTTGGAAGCAAAGCTTTGCTTCCAGCAGATGTGCGTCAAGGCTGTCGGTAGTGCCATGGATGGGCGGAGGAGCTGACTCTCTCGAGATCTAGCTCCGGTCGTCACTCGGAATGGATGAAGGAGGTGAAGAAACTCCAGCGTCTTCTTTACGCATTTTGTTCTGGATCACAAGGATCCCGCCCAGGTGAACCTCAGGCGAAAACCTTGGATAAAATGAATTTCAGCTCGTCGGCTTCTATTTATAGAGCTTGGATCGCCGACAGCATTAATTGGACTGCTTTGAGTCTGACGTTCGGCGCATTCGTCCTTTCTGAACCTCTGCCACTAACGGCGTGGTAGGTGGAATGTCAACATCACTTTGGATTTTCTCGAGGTAGAATGCGTTGATGCGTTTATTCACCTACCTTGCGTTGATCCCATTAGAATGTGTTGTCGCATAGCCGCAATCATTCAATGGCCGCATTCGCTTAACACCGCATGAGACCGCAATCTATTCGATCAAGTGCCAACTCCCATGCGATAGACGCATATGGCTGATTACCGCAACATCCATGCGTTGATTGATGCGTTTGCCTTACGATGGAGTGTTTCTCTACATGCGGTCATCTATGCGATCGTCCGGTTTCCGCGTTTGCGTTCATTTCCTGCATTGGCTACAAAAATGGAACATTGAATGCATAATTAACACAAAGTAATGGATTAGCTGAGATTCGACATGCTGATAGACGCAAACTTTTTCTCATGAATTCCTAGCACGATCGATGCAATTTCTGCCTAACAACCTTCATAATTCTAAGTAAAAGGACTAAGATGGCATGCATTTCTGCATATCATCAACACGCGTTACCTATTTTCTTTCATCAAGGCTCCGTCTTGCCTCAACATATAATCCGTTCTCTCCGATCCAGACTTACCTCCTCATCTAACTTCCTGAGAACTGGGTCTCTGTGCCGCTCTTGATTACATTGTCCACTAAAGTAGGCCTTACTTGAAAATGAGCAAGTAAGCCTCCTAGGTTGCCTACAGCCAAGGTAGCATCAGAACCTCTCAATTTCTGTAACAACAACTCTCTCACTGCATGAACTAAACCCTTAGGATGACTGGACTTCCTGCTTAAAGCATCTGCTACTACATTCGAGGACCTCCATTGCTGGGTGGACTCTTCTTCCCTCCTGCCTCCATGAGCTTTTTTTGGACCTCTCTGGCTGTTGGCAATTGGAAGCTTAACACAGATGCAATCTGATCTTTTGAAGAAGGTAGGGGGGCCTTTCACCATCAGAGATCACTCCGGTCGTGCCATTATGGGAGGATGCAAACCCAAATCGCATGGTGGGAATGTGAGCCTGCTTATAGCGGAAGCTATTTTACAAGGTATGAAAGCGATAGAGCTTTGAGTGGGCTGGCAAAAATCTGAAAACCAATTAATCAAATCTCACATCTTTTTAACTAAAAGGAAAAAGAAAAAAAGAACACCCTAAAAAGAAGGATCTGAAACTTGTCTTATCCATAAATCATACTACATGAACATCACACAAAAAAATAAAAAATGCAATCATCATGAATTATTTGACCATTCGTAACAAAGCTTACACATTTCCTTTCATGAAGAACATTTTTTTTCTTTCTTTTTAAACAACGAATTAATAGAGTCCAATTATATTATTGACCAAACTTCACCAGAAATTATAGATATCATTATCTACACATGTTCTGAACCAAAACTTGATAAAATGTACATAATTTGATCTTTCATCTAAACACTTCTTAATTTTAGAAAAATACTCATTAATCCTCCTTTCTTTAGATTTTGTACACTCCATCTAATTTTCATTATTTAAGCCATATTGTTAAAGTTGAAAATTTGAAGTAAGCATATGACTAAATTGCTTTTGCACAAGTACGGGGAAGCATTTTTTATTTTTTATTTTTTATATTTATTTTAAAGAATAAGAAAGCAACATCACAACCAACAAGGAAAAATCAACTTTTAGGAGGCCTTTGTTTTTTTTGAAACGTAGATAGATAGAATATTTAGATGTTTGAAGTAATGGATATACAAATTAGAGATGTCTAACATTTTTATATAACCATATTTGTTTTGTAGGAATATTTTTGCAGATATATGAGAATATCAGGATAACTTTGTTTGTTTTCTAGGATTTCTACTCGAGAATGTTTTAATTTATATAAAATTCTATAAATTTCCTTGCGACTATTTATTAGTTTATAATTAATTTAATTAATTTGTACTTATGTAGCATATTTATTTTATCAATTTGAATTTTTTTTTTTAAATTAATAAAATTTATATTATTTTTATATGTTAATTTTCTGAACAAAATGATATATCAGGATATCTCCGCCTACACAAGAAAATTGTTGATAAAACTCTAAATTTTCTTTTGATCCAATTTCAGGTAGCAAACATTCTCGAGAATTTCTCTGATGACCACCTTCTTGATTTACTATATTTGGGTCTTTGGAGTACTTTGGGATTATATTCGGCGCCGAGGATTTGTGCTTGTGGGCTAGGGGGAATATTGCAATATTTTTTTTAATAAAAATAAATATTAATTTAAATTTAAATTTGAATATCTCGCGACAATAATAATAATAACTATGATATAACCGAAAAGATGATATATATGATTGATAGTATTTATTTTAATTATATAATGTGAATGAAGAAAAAAGGAACGACAAAAAAGTAAAATGGGAATACCATCAACTCGAGAATTTTGAAAACCCATTTTTCAGAAGGGCATCCAACACTCTCAAGATGCCCTCCGCAAAGGAATCCTAGGATCCTTGAGAACCTCCAGATTTCAAGGCATCCTATAATACCAAAACAAACACAGTAATCTAAATGCTCACTCCATAGGAATCTAGGATGCTCGCGAAACAAGCAGCCATTTAGAGATCATTTTGGACGTCTCCATTGATTAAGAAACTATTAGATATCACAAAGTTTAATTTCAAAATTATTTGACAATAAAAAGACATAATTCATATATCTTATAAACATTGTGAGGTCCCTTAATTTTTTTTCCAATGTGAGATTCTCAATAGAAACCAGTCACCAAAGCAGGGCTCTTTATACCATCTCAATATAAGTGAAGAAATGAAGAAAGGAGCTAAAAAAGAAGAAAACCTCTTAAGAATTTATTTGATCAAAATCAATTTCAATAGGTATAGAAAATACAACTATTCATAGAAAGAGTTCTAGAGGTAGAAGCAATATTTAGGTGCATTACTACACCCATTTTTGTACGGTCCACTCCAACCACATAGGAAAAAGAAATAAGAATATTTGAAAAAAAAGTAGAAAAAAGAGTTTGTCACTCGACAAACTATGATTAAACATTTTGAGTAAGGTGCACAAATGGAACTATGTATTCTTTATTTATTTTTTTTTTGTAGAGGTAAACTAAAAGTCCTTGGATGCATCAATCTTTATGCTAACGTGGTATTAAATTTTCAATGTCTATATTTCATCAATACTTCCACGTTTCTATGAGTTCAATGTTAAAAATGAAGGGTGAATCAACATTTTCATCGTATCCTAAAAAAAGAATCATGAAAAATAACCAACAAAAGATCACTAATAAAGGTATAATACAAATAATGTTAATTTATTTAAAAAAGTGCAAAATATTTATTTACTAATTTAAATATATTTTTATAATTTTTTTAAGAAAAAAAAATACACTTTTGATCTTTGAGATTTGAGATTGATTTCCATTCGTTTAAAAGTTACTTTTTAGTCAATGAGGTCAGAAAAAAATTCTAAATGGTATCAAATTATGTAGTCTGTGTATATTACTAATATATATAATATTATATATATTATATTATATATATATATATTCTTTACTCTATAGGAGAGGGATGCCTATAGCATGCACCTAACAACTTAACCCCTATCAAATTACAACGAAGAGTTTCACAAAATAACCCAAAAGCTAAAAACTTTTCTTTGAATGACCTCTTCCTAGAAACTTATCTATGATTGATCTTTTGACCATGTGAAATACTAATTTACCCCAATTTAAAAACTCTTCAAACTGTACCGTTCATCTTCTTCCTTCAACGATTTCTTGAGCGATTCATTTAATATGTATTCAATGCAACACTAACATTCCACCAAATCATTTATTCCCAACTAATATTCTATTAGCATTGAATAACATTGATATCAAGAATGGAAAGTCACTCTTAGTTATTCATTTTCTATCGAACTCCCCATAAAGGTCTCCCATTGTTCTTTCAAAGTTTCAGTCCAACATCTTCATTGTCGATCGCATTCATCTTTGTTCATTTCATTGTGTCTTTGGGTATAGAGCAAGATTTGTTTGTCAGATCCAGAAAAGGAGAGAATGTAAGTGATATTCTACAGTATTTCTTGTCCTAGATTGCTTTCATAATAAGTGTCATTTAGTATTAAATGAATGGTCGTATAATAATATATAGACGATCGTTGATTACAATATAAATGATCGTTTAGTTAATATAAATGATCGTTTATATAACATATAAATGATCACTTAATATAATGTAAACAATCGTTTAGTATAATGTAAACGATCATTTATATAACATAAAAACGATCATTTCGTTTATATAATACTAAATGATCATTTCGTTTATATAATACTAAACGATCATTTAGTAATATATACGCGATCGCGTATACAATATTAAGCTAACACTTATAAATATCTGGGTGATGCTTATCAATTATTGGGCGATTTCTTAAAATTTGTTGGATATTGCTTAAAATTTGCTAATCTGATTGCAGATCAATGACACTACTTTGCATCTTTGTACAATTTAGTAGGGAATGGGACCAGTCCTGAAGCAATTATGTTGGAGGTCATATGGAAGGTTTGAAGGTCAGAAATGATATAACAGTCAGTGAATTAGTGAGTATTATGCACCAAGGATTGAATATTGATCCATATGTGTTTGATATACACATCAAATATTGTCACAATCTATTAGTCCAGCTCCTTGATTGACATAATCGATAATGAAGACCTTAGCTTTGTAGGATTTGGAATGACAATGTTTTGAGGACTCATGTTGCCTATTTGATGATTCGCCTTGTTCTCTCTTACCCTTCTCATGGTTAGTTTGAACCGACCTACGTGGTTCTAGCTCTATGACACGATGCTCAGTTACAAGTTGATCTATACGGGGTTAATCTGATGGAGAGTGTTCGTACTCCCCAACATGTTGGTCGGATTCATTGTGCCTCCCAAATGACTCATGAGTACCGAGAGAGTGTTCATGCCCCTCAACCTCCCCAATCCTTCTTTTTTCAATATCATGAATCACATCAAGTCCTTCCAATCGGTCCTCTTTGTACCTTAACTCCTCTGCGCTCGGTACAAGTCTCGTCACAAACATAATCTGTACATAAGCGAACGAGCAAGTCAAAATGCATGAAACTATGATAGATGCCAAGAATTACTAAGCGATCAGTTACTTACTTTTTTTTTTTGTTGTAAAACATTCTTACTCAATGATTTATAAGATGAAGTACAAGAACAAGTCCATCTAAGAATTCTAAGAATTGCAGCCTTGCTGACTTTGGTGGCTATGAACTTGATGTGTATAAAATTTCGTAAGCCTAAACCTATAATGTGGGAGCTTTATTATAACACACAAATTCAATGTGATTAAAATGAAGTGGAAAAGAAAGTACATACCTAGAGTGCAAGTGTAAATCCCTTTATATAGTAATACGAGGTATGATGAGCATTTTTTGCTTTCTTTGTCTTATATGCCTCATTCTTTCTGCGCATGATAGTCTTCATGCTATTCAATATATGTTTAAAAAAGATGGATGATCAGTCATAATTGTAGGAATGTATCAGCAACAACGGAAGCAACAAGGATCATTTAAGCACTATAATTCATTAATTTTAGCAAAATATAAAACATGCTCTTGCAGAAAACAAGTGAGTTTCATGATATACCCTTGTAGAACCTCTTCCAAGCTCGATCTCCAGCTGCAATCTTCTCTGAATTTTGTTGTAGACCATCTCACTCTTCCCCACTATTCTCTTGGTGCTCTAGATTAAGTTGTGGGACTCAAAACAAGCTTGAATCAAAGGATTAAGGAGAATTTCTCATAGCAGCAATCTTGGTGAAGAACACTTTATTCATCACGAATTTTCTCTAAAATTCTCTCTTGATTGCATGCTCGAATTTCACTCCAAACTCTTCATTATATTGCAGCCATCATGCAAGGAAGAGAGTTGCATGAGTTGCAGCTCATGCTTGGAGTAACACAAGGCGATAGTAATGGCTTTTATGTGAGCAAGTAGATGATGGATAATGGAAAACCATGTTTTTCCATTTGTTTTTTTAATTTTCCAATTTAATCTCAAAATCAAAATTTGATATTTAAAAACTGAAAAATAAAATTAATTTCATAAATTAATTTTTAAATAAAACTTAATTAATTTAATATCAAATGTTAAATTAATTTTAACACACATCCATCTTTATATATTTAAATCATATTTAAATATAAATTCTTATATTCTATTTAATTCTCAAATTAAACACGTAATTATATCTCATATAATTATTAATTCCCTTAATTCTAATTTGAACGTTTCAAATCAACTTATCACGCTATTCTAGAGCTAGTCCGTTACGAGCTAGTAGGGGACCTCGCAGACCTATAGATCATGGGCTCCAACGATCCGAGATAAATTGGCTAAACTCATTAGACCAAATTAATCCTCATTCGTTAACTAATGGATCACTCTAGTAAAGCCCATAGCTGCACTTCCCTCACTGTAGATATATTATGTCCACACGATTTAACCATAATCAACAAGTCGACCCTTCACAGGTTGTTCGTAATAATGGTTGGGTCAAATATTTGTTTTACCCTCGAGATTACATCTTATTTCTTAAGTTTCCACTGATCCTCTAATGATCAACTAGTTTGTGATCCAATCACTAAACCAAACTCTCTCAGTTCAGTAAGAAGGTGGGCTCCTTGTTCAAGACCTGAATTCAATACTTGAGAGAACAACTTTTCTCCTATCCCTAAATAGGGTAGGCGTGAACTCTGTCTTGCACCTTATGTCCTCAACTATCTATTAGCTTTTACCCCTGAAATGGGAGTCTTATTGAGCAGGCGTAGTTGAGCCAACCCCCACCTATGCAAATCTAAGGGTAATCCCGAATAAATAGGAGTTCATAGTTAGCTTAGGATTAAGATCGAGTTACCTAGGTCATCTAGGTGAAATAGTCAGTCTTATACAGTAAACATCGTTATAAAGTAAGAGTGACTTATTTCTTGGTCCGATCTTATGCAAACTCATTGCATAGGACGCCCCTACTCCTCATGTCATAACATATACGAATTAGGATCACATCGTATGTAGCATTTTACAACTCTTTGTAACAACTACAGAGTAGACCGCATCCGGTGTTACCAGAATAAGGTACCCAACCTTATTCAACCTTATTCATGTACCATAGATCATTTTGATTATTTACTCGAACTTGATCCATTCTTATGTCTCCACATATAGTTCAAGTACTCATGCAATAGTCATAGGTCTTAGTTTATTGGATTTAGACATTCATACAATTTATAAAATCAATAAATAAGTTTATTGATTGTAGAAAATATTTATCATTTTACAAACTGCGAGTTTTAGGACATAAAACCCAACAATAATGTCTAAAGGCTTCAGGATCATCGACAATCCCAAATATCTTCACATCGAATTGGATTTTCTTATATTTTCAATCATCACCGTTTCGATGAATACTGCCAATGCAACCTTGACGACATTTTCATCATTTGTAAAAGTGAAATTCTCGAATGCAGTGTCCAAATCTTTGTAAGAACTATTCTTATCATTTAGGTCCTTCGGTCAAAAATGAGTTATTGCAGTCACTCACCGCTTGTTTCTTTTTCTACTATGTCCTTGGTCAGCCACAACCTAGTTATCAAATTAAAATTATATTGGGAGAATGTTATCTTCTTCTCCTGTATGTTGAATGATATAACATCTGGGTTCACATCCATTACCTCTTTTAATAGAAAATGGTAGAAAAGTTGCACATTAAATACAAGATCTACGTCTAACAGTGGATTAAAGGTCATTTTCCTATACATTCTCATCTGCTTTTTTGTCAACTTATTCTTAATCACCAATGTAGTTTTGTGCACTTGGCAAGACCCTGTAGCAATAAATATTTCTCAGCAGGGAAGACCATCTTAGCAATCTGTAACAAATATATACGTTACCACAATAAGTAAATGATCGATTAAGAAAAACTAAGCAATTGCCTCACAAAAACTAAACGATTGCATAACAAAGAACTAAATGGTTGCATCACAAAAACAAAAAATCGCCTAAAAAAACTAAACGATAGTGTAACAAAAAACTAAACAATCGCATAATAAAAAACTAAATGATCGCATAACAAAGAACTAAACGATCGTGTAGCAAAAAACTAAACGATCGCATACCAAAAAAACTAAACGATCGTGTAGCCGAAACTAAATGATTGCACATCTTTATCAAAATGATAGTTTAAGTTTCTCTAACTGATCATTTAGAAAATAATAAACTCTCACATAGGATTATCTAAATGATTGATTATGAACGAATACACGATCATTTAACAAAAGTTGAGAGATCATTTAACAAAAGATAGCTGCAAATCCTAAACTATGCGAACCCTAAACTGTGAAAGCTCGAATATCAACATGAATTGAGGAAATGAGTCACATACCTTTCAGATCACAACAAGGATGGAAAATATGTAGAAACGACCGACGAGAAGGTGGCCAAATGCTTGGATGAAGATGAGAGACAGCGAGAGAAAATGGGAGAAACCTGAGAGAAATAGCACAATGAGAGAGGTAAGTGAAAATTGTGATTGATCCTTCTAAAGTATTTGTAAAGGCGTCTCAAGAGTTTTTAAAATTGAGAGTAAAATTGGTATTTTACATGGGTAAAAGGTCAGTCATAGATAAGTTTTTAGGAAGAGGTCATTCATAGAAAAGTTTTTTGTTTTTGGGTCATTTTGTGAAATTTTCCAATTACAATAATCCTCTTTAAACGAAGATGATATCTAGCTAGGTGAAAGAAACAAACATCGAATGCTTTCCGAAAGGTTCGCATTGAGCCCGACCATGGGCAACATAATTAATTTGAAGAATAGGAAAAAAGAACCTGTATAAATTGGAGAACAATACTCTTAATATCATAGATCCATGTATAAAATATTCGAAAGGATGCCAATCTCTTTGTTTAGCATATAAATAGGGATTAAGGAGAAGACAATCTAAATGAATGGCAACTTGTCGATAACCCAACCGTTAAATTGGACAAAGACCTTCCAACAAAGCACAAGCTTTGACACATAAAAGGCTATAAACCAACTTCATGAAAATCGAAGATTAGTACAAGGTTGTTAATTAGTGAGACAGAACATGTATTAAAATGAAATTTTAATGAATCGTGTATCGAAACTTACCGTAGATCGTAAGTTTCAATTTGATACATTATATTGAAATATAAATATAAATGATAAAGCAAAACATAGAAAATAAATAGTTAAATATTAGGGAAAGATACCTTTTTGGACCCTAAGTTTTCAAGAATGTGTACATTTGATCCTAATGTTTCAAATTGGTCACTTTAGTCCCTCAGTTTACAAAAATAGGTTTAAAAGGTCCATCCAGCTAATAAATTTATTAAGTTTAAACATAATGTTGACTAAATGGATGATGTGGCAAAATGAGTTGGAATTTTTTTTAATGGTTCCTTCACCTTTTTTTTTTCTCTCTCTTCTTTATCTCTCATGCTCTCCCTCCTCCCTCTCCATCTTATCTCTTTCAGTTAGGGTTGAATCTAATCTTGGAGGCAACTTATCCCATAATCAGAGCTGTTGTTTTGGGAGACTTGGATTATTCTACAGATTTCCCCTAGTGGGGCGTCTTCATTAATTTTGCATGTGAGAAGAGATGCTAACCAAATAAATTTTAGCTAAACAGGCCATTTTATGAAACTAATTTTTCCAGAATATTGCACATCTTTTAGCTAAACCAGCTATTTTATGTTCTAATCCAATATAATATTTTGGGATCAGTTGTCGTTCAATTGGCTGGTTTTCCATCCATGGGGCAAGTATTTTATTTTATTTTTTTTTCTAATTTGATGAAAATGTAGTTTCTCTAAAATAAAAAGTGATATTAAAATTTGGAGGAAGTCCTATAAGTTATATTTGGGTTGAAAAATAACATAAACTAAAGAGAAGATGGCGAGGGAGGAGAGAAAAAGGAAGAGAAGAGATAGGAGAGAGAAATGAAGGAACCATTAAAAATTATTTTTTCCAACTCGTTTTACCACATCATTTATTTAGTCAACATGATGTTTAATATTAATAAATTTATTAGCTTGAGGAACCTTTTAAATTTATTCTTGAAAAATGTCTTCTTAAATGATCCATTTGAAATATTAGGGAGCAAATATATACATTATTGAAAACTCAAGGACCAAAAAGATATATATTTTTTTAAATTTTAAAAAAATTCAAAATATTGGACTTGATTGCCATTTGCCTTCTTATTACAGGAGAACTTTTAAAGGGTCCAAATTAATGAAGTTATTTACACATCTTAAGAGACGAAAAAACAACTGGCTAACATTAAATAAAAAAACCGAACAGTCACTTTATCATGAATATGTGTTTAGTTAGAATGAGGCATTGTTTAAATAGTATTTTAAATGTTTATTCATTTCCAATCAGAGTCTTTTCAGTTTCCTCATTATTATTATTATTACTTTTTAATTCTCTTTCTTCTTCAACCCTCCTCAACTTCTGGAGACAAAACTCTATGGAGAAGCACATACGAAATATATAAATATATATACATATAATTTTGACAAAAAAATTTCCTATTTCCAATAAAACTTCTCCCCCACGTCTCTTCAGTTTCGGTTCCTTTCATCTTCAATCGATGGTAGACGCAGAAGAGGGCTTTTTTCCTTCATTCTTCTTCTTTCTTCTTCATTCAATCGGTGACCAGCGATCAATGACACGACCAACGGAGTACCGATGGCCAATGGAGGTTTATCTTTAATCTCGATTATCGAATCCCAACGGAGTTTTATTTTGAACTCGAGTAAGGAAACGACAGACGAGGGTTTTTCCCGCCACCCCCTCATATTCATTATTTTGTTCATCTTCTCCTCTGTATTATTTTTGCCACCCCTCTCATATTCATTATTAACAAATGGAGAGAAAAGGTATGTGGAAATACTTTCTTATTACTTTCACTTATGTATTTACATACTCCAAGTTCCTTTTATAGAAGAACTTGTTAGTTTGCTTGACTAACTAACAGCTGGAAAATACAAACAAACTCAAACAGAATCATAACTGTTGTAACAAATAAATTGTTATAACAGAATGTAACAAAGAAATTGTTGTAACTAATAAACAGAATGTAACTGTTTTACTGTTGATACTCCCTCTCAAGTTGGACGATGAATGTCAATGATGCCCAACTTGGATACTAGTTTAGATAAAACAGATGTAGGCAATGCTTTAGTGAACATGTCTGCGAGTTGTTGACTAGATTGGATAGGGAGAACCTTAAGGAACCCATCAGCTATCTTATCCCGAACAAATTGACAATCAATTTATATGTGTTTTGTCCTCTCATGAAACATTGGATTAGAGGCAATGGCAATAGCAGCTTGATTGTCACAGAATACAGTAGTGGGCATTAGGATCTTAACCTGAAGATCTTTGAGGAGTTGAGAGATCCACATTAATTCACTAGTAACTGAGGCTAGTGCCCTGTACTCCGCTTCTGCAGAAGATCTAGAAACGGTGGCTTGTTTATTTGATTTCCATGATATGATAGATGCCCCTAGGAATATGCAGAAACCAGTAATGGATCTTCTAGTATCAGAACATGATCCCCAATCAACATCCACAAAGGCTTTTAAATGAAAGGAAGTGATAGGGCTGATTAAAATGCCTTGTCCAGGAGACCATTTTAGGTACCTGAGTAAGTGATGAGTGGCATTTAAGTGAGCTTTAGTGGGGCTGTGGATGAATTGGCTTAGCCGATGAACAGCAAAGCATATGTGTGGCCGAGATATTTGAAGATATATAAGCCTGCCAATCAGTCTCCTACAACATGTGATGTCATTTGCCTTTAGAAGCTCTCCTTCATTCTTTGATAGTTTCAAATTGGGATCCATAGGAGTTTTAACTGGTTTAGCTTTAAGAAATCTAGTATCCTCAAGTATTTGGAGGCAATATTTTCTTTGGGAAATCATGATCTCTTGTTGAGATCTGGATAATTCTAATCCCAGAAAATATTTCGCATGGCCTAAATCCTTGAGTTTGAAATGTCCTTTAAGGACTTCTTTGACTGAGCTGATTATTTGAGAGGATGGTCCAGTTAGTAATATGTCATCTACATATACCAACAATGCTACAAAATCATGTCCATGTCCTCAGGTAAAAAGAGAATAATTAGACTTGGATTGATGAAAGCCATGTGAAGATAGAACAGCTGTAAACTTGAGAAACCATTGTCTCGAGGCTTGTTTTAGCCCATATATAGATTTGTTAAGTTTGCAGGCTAGTTTCTCACCTTTCCATGGTACTTGTGAGGTTTGATAACCCAATGGCAAAGACATATGCACTTCTTCAAACAAATCACCATTTAGAAAGACATTATTGATGTCTATTTGAGTGAGTGACCAATTGTAGGATGCAGCAAGGGCGAAAAAGACTTTAACAGTGACAATTTTGGCGACAAGTGAGAAGGTGTCTAAGAAATCTATTCCTTCTTGTTGATTGTAGCCTTTTGCTACAAGTCTCGCCTTATATCTGTCAACTGTTCCATCTTGTTTGTACTTGACTTTGTAAACCCATTTACTGTCTACGGTATGATGATTCTTTGGAAGAGAGGCAAAAGTCCATGTATTAGTTCGTTCCATGGCTTCTATTTCCGCTACCATAGCCTTCTTCCAAATCTGGTGGTTCGTGGCTTGATGGTAATAGGTGGGTTCATAGATGGAAGTGACATTTAGGATGTATGTCTTATGGTTTTGGTTGTAAGTATTATATGAGAGGTATTTGTGAAGAGGAAAGGGTGATTTTCTGTGGGACGTGAGGTTATAATGAAAGTCTTTTAGGTAGGAGGGTGGGTAATATGCTCTCAATGACCTTCTTGGGGCTATGGGAATGGTTGTTTGGGTGTTATGATTGGTTTCTTCTGAGATTTCAATATGAGGTTGTGAATCATCAATGTCGTGGTTATCCTCACATAAGCTTTCTAAGGTATTAACAATAAGATTTTCAGTAATACCTTTGTTTTCAAAGTGATCAAATAGTGGGCTTGGTATGACAAACTGATCAATAAAATCATGTGAAATGGGCTTATTGTCTTCTTTGACAGACTGGAATAGGAATCTTTCTTCAAAGAATAAGACATCCCTGGAGATAAAAAAAATGTCATTTTAGTCATATCATATAGCTTATAGCCCTTTATACCTGATGGATATCCCATGAAGACACATGGTCTTGCTCTTTGATCGAATTTAGACCTGTTGACTGTTGGTGTAGAAGCATAGACAAGGCATCCGAATGTCTTTATGAAGCCATAGTCAACAGTTTTGTTAAACAAAACAGCATAGGGAGTGCTATTGGATAGTAAAACCATAGGTGTTTTGTTGATTAAGTATGCTGCAGTGAGGACACATTCTCCCCAAAAAGTGAGAGGAACATTGGACTGAAACATTAGGGCTCTTGCAACGTTGAGGAGGTGTTGATGTTTCCTTTCAACCACTGAATTCTGTTGAGCAGTATATGCACAAGAGAACTGATGAGTAGTTCCTGTTTTGGCAAAAAATTCTCTAAAATTTAATTCAGGAGCATTATCAGAACGAAAACTTTTGATTTTCTTTGAGAATTGAGTCTCAACAAGTTTGAAGAAACTGGGAATGACTTGTAGAATGTCACTTTTATTTTCCAAGAGATGTATCCATGTGTACCTTGATTTATCATCAACAATGGTGGCAAAGTAAGTGTGACCTGCATATGTTCGAGTTTTAAAGGGACCCCATATATCACAGTGCACAAGGTCAAAAATATTCTCAGCAACATTATTTAAGGCAGGAAATGAAAGACACTTTTGTTTAGCTAAAGGACAAATGTGGCAGAATTGTTTACAATTTGAGAAATCAGAAATCTCTATAATCTTTGACAATTCTTTTATTCTACTAATAGAGGGGTGTCCCATACGATTATGCCAAGTAGTTACAGAAGCTTTACACAAAAACACAGCATATTCAATAGGCCAGTCAGCAGATTCAATAGACAAGTCTTTATTCTTTTCATCATTTACTTTGAGTAAGTATACGTCACTGATTAGTTCAGCCCTCCCAATCGTTCTCGAAATTGACTTGTCCTGAATGATACAATTGGTGTTAGTAAAGGATATAGAATATCTTCCATCCTTAAGTAAAGCACTCATTGATAGCAGGTTGTATTTGAAATCAGGAATGTATAGAACATTCTTCAATATCAACTTTTTACTATTAGAATGTCCCCTACATACTCAACCTTCAAACGAGCTTTAGTTGGTAGTATAACTAACATATTTTGTGTGCTTTGTAGTTCTTTAAACATAGATTTATCATGGCATATATAAGAAGAGGCTCCAGAATCAATGATCCAACAAGAATTGATGAGTGAAGTAGAAAGACATGTACCTGCTATGTGGGTAGTATCTGCCTTAGGGATCTCATTAATTTGTTGAGTATTCAAGTGTGTTTACAACATGTTCAAGAGCTGTGAGTATTGATCATTATTCAGGCTGGCAAAGAAGGCAGACTAATTGCTCTTAGGAGATTCTATTGGCTTTTCATTACTAGTTTGCATAGAGTTCTGCGACCTTTGTTGATGGACTGAATTGTTATTTGCTAGTCTATGCCCTGATGGATAACCATGTAGTCTATAAAATTTGTCAGAAATATGACCTCTATATCCACAGTTGGTGCATATTGGCCGAGTATCTTTCTTCTTAGATTTCTCAGATGTAAACCTTTTCTCAGCATTAGCCATTAGAGTTATACTTTCAATTGTAGATGTGGATCCAATGGATCTTTGCCTTTCTTCTTGGATGATAAGAGAGAATACCTTGTTTATTGTTGGTAGAGGGTCGATCAATAGAATTTGTGCTCTGATTTGTGCATATGACTCGTTTAAGCCCATAAGGAATGTCATTACAAATTTTGCATTCAAGAATTCTATCATCTTCTTTGACCCTTGCCAAGTACATTCATCCGTTGGTCTGTATTCAACAAGTTCTTTGCCATATCGTAGTGATTTTTACGTAATATACTTCCACTGAAAGGTTTCCTTGAGTAGTAGTTACAAGATCCTTTCTCAACTGGTATATATGTGGCCCATTGGACTGACGGTACCTTTCTTTTAATTCATTCCATATCTCTTTGACGCTTCCCCTGTAAACTAAGCTGGCAACAATTTCTTTTGAGACTGAGTTGATAATCCATGAGGTTATCACATCATTATTACATCTCCATGCTGATTGTAAGCTTCCTTCTGATGGTTTTTCAATAGTTCCAGTAATAAAACCAATCTTGTTCTTCCCTGATAATGCAAGTTTCATTGCTCTGCTCCATGAAGAGTAGTTGCTTGATCCTGCAAGTGGTGTAGGTACCAGATTGGTGGTTAGGATGATTGAATGATGAAGGATGAAAGGATTCATTTGGGCGTCGAGTTCCAAAGAGTTTCCGGATGTTGAACTCTTTGATGTCGTCATGATAGGACTGCACGAGGGTAATGGCGTTCGGGTGGGTTTTTTAATTTTCTCTCTTGCGGAAATGCTCTAATACCATAACAAATGGAGAGAAAAGGTATGTGGAAATACTTTCTTATTACTTTCACTTATGTATTTACATACTTCAAGTTCCTTTTATAGAAGAACTTGTTAGTTTGCTTGACTAACTAACAGCTAGAAAATACAAACAAACTCAAACAGAATCATAACTATTGTAACAAATAAATTGTTATAACAAAATGTAACAAAGAAATTGTTGTAACTAATAAACAGAATGTAACGATTTTACTGTTGATAATTATTTTATTCATCATATTCTTCCTCATTAAATAAAACACAATATTGTTCATGATATACACGATTCTAAAACACAATATTGTTCACTAAATAAACATGAATATATTGAATATATTTAATAATATGATAAAGACAAAAAAATAGAATAAACCAAAACGAGTAATTCCAAATTTATATAAAAATAAAAGTTCAGAGGTCTAAAAAATAAATACTAGTAATGTTGTATCTGCTAATATAGAAAAAAAAAACATTGAACAATTTAAGCTTAAAAAACCAACCAAGCAACTATTGTGAAATATGATATTTGCACGTCCTTCGATTGAGCCCAATCCTTCCACAACGACTGCATTTCACACTCTTCTTAAACTCAATCTAAGAAAGGATTCTTAACTTCTCTAGTCTATCAACTGGATGCTTGACATTAGGAGGTAGAATATTTATCGATCTTACTTCTTTATGTATGTGCCAACGACATGGATCACCTAAAGGATGGATGAAGTCTTTGTATATTGAAGAAAGATCATTGTTAAGATAATATGGTGAAACATAATCCTTAATTGATAAGTGCTTCTTACTCAATAAAACACATGCATGGGGGTACGAAATTTGCAAAATACCCCACATCCTGCAACTAAAGCTTCGAGAAGGCAGGTGCACATCATGTTGAATGGTTCCATCTATCACTTGATATTGAATGTCGTTTATTGGAAAAACCTGCAAATAATGACAAATATTACTATAGTTATCTGACATATAGTGGAGTATATACAATAAATACTTACACGCATTGATCTGCCTTGACCAATTTGTTCTCTTAAATGGTTCTTTGCTGTTTTGGTAAACTCAGTCACTTGATATTCTGCTTCATTCCTCCTATCATAGAACCATCGTTGCATAATCATCCTTAAAACATCAAGCATCAAAGAAATCGATAAATCTGTAGCATTCAAAATGACAGAATTTAGGCTTTCAGACATGTTTATCGTCATTATGTTATATCTTCTATGAGGACAGAAGGCACAAGACAATTTTTTCAAAACCAATGCTTTGTAACTCATCTTGTATGCCTTGTGCACTAGACTCTGATAATCACGTTTGAACTTCAAAATCTACAACATTGAAACCTTTTGTACATGAAATAAATCTGGAATCTATGAGCTTCTCCTTATATCAGACTTCATATTCCATAATAGATGCAAAATACACATACAAGGGAATACATTAGGAAATATCAACTCAACTGCATTTATTATACTCTTGTGCCTATCCGAGACGATCACAACATTGTTCCGATCTCCAATATTTTTTTTAAGTGGCTCATAAACCACTGCCATGAACTATCATTCTCAAAATCAACAACACAAAACACCAAGGAAAATATTTGATCATTAGCATCTAGGGCGCAAGCTATCGAAAGGGTCCTACCATACTTGTTCTTCAAAGTAGTACCATCAGCTGGTATAACAGGACGACAATGTTTCTAACCCAAAACACAAACATATAATTCCATGAAGAAAAATAAAAAACATCCATGATCATCAAGTTTATAGCCAATAATAGAACCTACAAATATATCATATACACTATAGTATATTAAGAGTATACGATAAAAACTATGGAATATATAAAGACAACTATAGTATATTAAGAATATATCAAGGTTTTGCACAGCCAACTGAAAAGGTGATCTTCGAATTTCATTCACAGTAGCTTCTCGAGCACGCAAACTTTTTTGTAAGTTATGTCCAATCCATGCTGAATCCGAATATAATTAACTATAGCTTTAGGTGTGATCGAATGATTACCATCAATGCTAATCTTCTTCTTGATGCACTCCTTAATAATAGAAAATGATACTTGTCTATGGTCAGTCAACACAATATCCAAAGAGCATAAATGCTCATGATCAAAACTTGTAGTTATCCACGTAAAATTCCCACTATCTCCAATTGAACAACCACGAAGTAGCTATTTACTTTCATCGACAAGACAACTTAGTACCAAAACTTGCTTATTTGATTTAACAGTCTGGTATTGAAAGTTATCTCTAATTGCAATTGCTCGAATAATATTCAACAACAAATCTTTCAAAGGAAACATATCATCAATCTTGGAAATTAAGGGAAATCTTCGAAAAATCAATCGTTTCGTAATAATGACTTTAATCATCATTAATATTACTCATAACTTCATTGAGAGATATATTATCCAAAACTATTGATAGGTTATTTGAAAAAAATAACAATCTATTAGCAAAATTTTTCAACACCACTAGACACCATTGGAAATTAGGTAGAACAACCATCTAACGTCATTATTTTCTAAGTTCCAAATCATTCTTCATAAAATCATTTGATCCAACACACGCAAAAATCTCAACATTACTACAATTACCTACACTGCCTATCTTATCAACTACTAATTCTTGAAACTCAACAAATGACATTTGATGATGAAAATCTATTTCAGCTACTTTGTAATTAATATAATTAACTCTCTTGTTCCCTTAAAAAATTATCTCTTTTGTTGAAACAATTGTCATATAAAATTGGAACAGTAAGAGTACCTATACAATGCGGTACATAATAAACCATAGATATAGAATGATTTTTTAAATAACTCATATATCTTATATATCTCAGTATACAAACAATTACAACAACAAATTAAATATATACCTTTGTATATAAAATTTGAACAATAAGATTTCCTATAAAAGGCAGTACATAAAAATCATATATACAAACTGATTTTTAAAATAACTCATATCATATATATCTCAGTATACAAACAGATACACTAAAAAATTCAACATATACCTCATTGTATAAAATTTGAACTGTAAGAGTTCCTATAAAAGGTAGTACATAAAAAACCATATATACAAACTGATTTTCAAAATAACTCATATATTACATATATATATATCAGTATACAAACAAATGTAACAACTTTAATATATACCTCAGTATATAAAATTTGAACAGTAAGATTTTCTATAAAATGCAGAACATAAAAATCATATATGAAAACTAATTTATAAAATAACTCATATATCATATACATCTTAGTATATAAATAGATACAACAACAAATTCAATATATACCTCAGTATATAAAACTTGAACAGTAAGAGTTCCTATAAAAGACAGTACATAAAAAATCATACATACATACTGATTTTTAAAATAATATATTATTATATTAATATATATATATATATTATATATATACAAAATAAATATAACAAATAAAATCAATATATACCTCAATATATAGTAAAAAAAATAATAGAATACACAAACTGTACAATGTATACACAATATATACCTCAGTATACAGTAAAAAAATAACAGAATTACAAATAGTACAATGTATACACAACATTTGAACATTTCCAACTAACCCATTTCAATACCGAGGAAGAACGTGCAAAAAGCTTATTGAATCTGCAAAACAAATTGAAAAATAAATAAAAATTGAAAAAATGAAATGCATAAGAAATATATAAAGTTTACGGTGGGAAGAAAATAAAGGAGAAACAAACTGAAAAAAGAAAAATTGCATGAAAAAGGATAATGGAAGAAGAAGGGAATGCATGCAGGAAACAAAATGCATGAAAAAAAACGGAATTAAAAGACGAAAAAATGAAGAAAAAAAAAAGGAAAAAAATGTGAAAAAAACGAAGATGAAAAGGAGGGGAGTGAGAGAAATAATGCATGGAGACAACGAAGACAACGAAAAAAAGAAAATGTATGAAATAATCGGCTAATAGAGAAAAACACACACTTTTTTTTTTTTGCCAAAGGAGAGAGATGAAGAGAGCAAAAACAAGAATCATTAAAAAGAGTTTTTTTTTACACAAAGAAACAATTAAAAATAAATTAGAATATGAAATTTCAATCTTAGGCACATTAATCAACATATAAAGTACAAGAAAAAGTGGCTCAAATCATAATTACACGCAAACCAATGATAAAAAAAGGGAAATAGCTACACGCAATACAATGATGAAAAATGAAATTGTAAAAATAAAGAAAAATGGTAAATTTGTCCAAAAAAAAAAGATATTCATTGAAATAATACAAAAGAAAAGACATTTTTGAAAAATACGATCAAAAGATGATTTTTTATATAAAAATCTCTATATAATATATGTTTTCTTATCGAGAGTTAGGGCGACTGCTAATTAAAAGGAAAAAAAGTGCAAATCGACGACACAAAAATTAAACAGTGATGACAATTTGAAGCAATAGATCTTCATCGTGTGAGTTTGACATCGGTAGTGAAAAGAAAAATACATAGAGTTTTTCTTTAGTATTTCTCTTTATTGTTAATTCCAAGATATCAAGTTGTGGTATAGGGAATCAAATAGTTCATGTTGGACTATTTGAGGAGAGATTTGTAGTGCGGGTTTTGAACCATTACAATCTTCATCATAGTACTTGCAGTTGCAGAAGGTTGGACGCAGTCCCGAGTTTGGGGCGAACCAATATATTTTTTTGCATCTTTCTCTTTTTCCTCCTTTTTAATATTTGATTTTTTTTTTTTTTTTTTTGGCAATTTTATGATCATTACTCTGTTTGGCTCTAACTTGTAGAATTGAGAATTTTAGATATAATTTAGTTTTCGCATTTATTTATATTTTAGTATAAATTCCCAACACCATCATCCCTACTTCCTTTTTGTTCTTCTTCTCCTCTAGCTGACAAGGGATGTTCTTTTGCATTGTTGTCGACCTATTCACAAAGTTTTCTTCTCGGACTAACAACCGACAACACCTAAACATAGTGTTACCGTGGTATTTTTCATTCTTATAAGTTTTTGGCTTATTGATTCTTGAATCGCAACGTTGCGATTCATGACGATCTGTGCGATTCAAGATCTTGAATCGTACTATACTTCTCATTTCCAATTCAAATCCACGAGTTGAATAGTTTTTTCTTAGTTTCATTTTGAATCATACGATACAAATTCGTATGATTTTAATAATCTTGGATTAGTGTATTTTCAATATGTATCTATATAGTGGTTAGGAGAGAGTAGACAGATTTTAAATTTGCATCCAATCATAGTTTGAATAATTCTTTTTTGGAAAATTATAAAAGTCAGTATGGTAGTAGTTACAATTATACCCTTAAGCTTTTAATTTTAAAAGTTAAGCCCTCAAACTTAAATGAGTATTAAAATTAGGTTAAATTAGACTATTAAACTTACATAATTGTATAAATGTTAACATTTGTATAAGTTTAAAGTTCAATTTCTATCATTATTTTAAGCTTCAGAGTCTAATTTTAATATTTGTATAAGTTTAAAGGTCCAACTTTTTACCATCAAATGTTTGAAGGTATAATTGCAACTATAACCATATTTGATGTGGTTTTTGCAATTTGCACCTTTTTTTTTCTTTCCCTTTCTCTCTCAACATTTGCTTTAGAAAAAAAAAAATTCAAACTTTACAGAAAATATCAGCAGCACATGAAGAATCAAGAAACTCCTCCACACACCAACCGGGCAAACTCTCCAAATACTCTGAAATACTGCTTCTCGTAAACGATTCCCCATTTTCTTCAACCTCCAATTTCCCAACATTCAATGGCTGTCGCGGTAATTCCTCCATTTTAGCCCTCTTTTTCGAGCACTTCTTCAACAACCCAATTTCACCTTCAATTTCTTTGCCGCCGCCTGAGACGGAGGAGGAGGAGGAGGAAGAAGAAGTAGAAGTCGCCGGCGACGGCGAGACCTTCACGCCAGTGAGAAGAAACCGGCTGTGCTTCTGGGTGTGATCGCTGATGCTGTGAATTGAGATGTCGCATTCTCTACAGAGGATTGCTCTGTCTTCGCGACAGAACAGAAACGCTCGCCGGACCTGGCATATATCGCACAACGGCAACGAATCGACGGCGGCGGCGGTGGATTGGAGGAGAGAGAAGCGGTTGTGTTTCCCGGCGAGCTTGTTAGCACGGTGGACGTGGCGGTCACAGGCGGCGCAGAGGGCGGCTTCATCGGAGGGGCAAAAAACAGAGGCTTCTTCTTTGTCGCAAACATCACAACGGATCTTCATTTCTTTTTTCTTTTTCCTTCAGTTTTTCTCGATCTCAAGAATAAAGAATCGAGAAATATATATAGAGAGTTGAAAAATATTGAGTGCATCCTCAAATCATAAATTATGACACCGAAGAATTATTTAAATATTTTATTTATGAAAAATACTTGAGTGAATCTTGGATACACCAAACTTTGTATAATCTACTAAATATTCAATCACATGTTATTATGTGATTTTTTTTTTAATAATTTTTTTTCAAGTTACATCCAATATTATTTTTCTTTTNAAATACCTCTTGGTTTCTCTATTTTCACTAATATCAGTGACTATTTACAATTTAGCCATCATTTATGTCATATATATATATATATTCTCTCTTTTTACTATAATAATAAATCTGAATGGAGGTAGTGTGAAATTTTTTTCTCATGTAATAGTATTGTTAGGTCGTACCTAATCTTTATGCATCACTTTCAAATATAAAAGAAAAAATATTAAATGAAAATAACTTTTTTAAAAAAGAAAAGTTTGTTATGCATGAATATGTAATTAAGTATTTAAGTGAGCTATTTAGAAGGGATGCAACCCAAGTTGCATTAACCACTTTTCTTTATAGATAATGTAAAAAAGTCTAAAAATTAATAAAAATCAATTTATTAATTAATAACATAGGTACTATGGTAGTACATAAAATTTTGTAAATACTTTTCATATATATAAAAGTGGTGGGGGGTGGGGGTTGAGTATTTGGCTCTCTCTCTTCAAGAATATATATCTATATTTTTTCTAAACTCTCTCTACCACATAATCTATGGAATTGTAAATAGAGTATTCGGTTATGAATTAAAATATCTATTTATACCTCTAAATTTCAGGTGTTGTATCAATCTAAATTTCGAACTAATAATTCTATCAATTTAAACTATGGAATTTTGTAAGTATATCAATTTAAACCTTTTATTTCGATCTATTTTATATAAATGAATCAAATTTTTTTTTTTTTTTTTGACAAATTTGCCTTTGAAAATCACCTGTGCATTTACTCTAATTATCCCTTTTGTAAAACCGACTTTCGAAGAAATCTACATAAATTTGAGAATTAATGTATGGATGATTTTCAAAATGTAATCGTAATGAATGGTCTAAAGTTAAATTGATTGACTTATGAAGATTTAGAAGTTTAATTGACTCAAATTATAAGTTTTATATGATAATGGTCTAACGAAATATGGGAAAATGATAAGTATATTTATGAAAGTTTAAGATTTAAATTGATATAATTCCAAAGTGAAGGTGTATAAATTGATATTAATTTATTATTATATTTTAATTTCTTAGGTGGATGTGGAGACATGGGTTAGCTTTTTGAATCTGTTTATTTAAATCCCATTTCTTATGTAATTCTGAATAAAATATTTAATGGGAGAGAGATGAAGGAGGTGGTAGCTTGGTAGGGGACCAAAATTACTGTGGGAGGGAATCTCTTTTGCAGGTGAAATTAATATCTATTATTTTGCTCCCTCTTTATAAGATCACATTAAAATTTATTATTTATTTATTTGATTTTTTAATACATTTTTAATTTTTTTAATTGAATAATATATGAGTACAATGGAGATTCGTATTGTTGATCGGTTGGTTGATAAGATAATATCTTAATAAATTAATATGCTTAATTTTTTAGTATGACAAATGGAGTATGAGATTTTAAACATTTGACTTCTACAAAAGAAGTATAATGTAGATGTCAATATTGCTGAGCTATACTTATATGGGCAAACTATGCACATGTTGGAACTTGGAATAGGTGGAAAAAAAAATTTAAATATTTAGATGTAAGTAATGTCTTATCAATTGAGTTATGTTCATGTTAAAAATTATCATCAATGTTAAGGATAATAGAAAATACTAATAATATTTGTTTGTAATTAGTGGTATATTATCATGTAATATTTTATTAAATTATCAGGTTAAATAACAACTTTACTCTTTGAATTTAGGTTTGTTTCTTAGTAATTTTGTCTTAGTTCGATAACATCAGGAGTGAGGGATATTCAAACATTTAACCTTTTGGTCAATAACACACATCTAGGCTAATTGAACTATATTTATGTTGACATGTCGTATCTAGTAAGTCATTGAGACTTTGAATATTGTGTTTAATAGGCTTATGTTATTAAATACTCCTTAGCTTAATGCTTTTGTGTGACATAGTGACTATGCTATTTAAGAATTATGTGGTTGTTGCATGAAAAACTTAATTTATCATGTATATAAATTCGACTAGATTTTAGATTGGGTATATTTTATGGTATTATAAAATAATAGTAAAAGTTTAAGGACTAAATTTATTATTTAATTGAAGAAAAATTAAAGCATTTCTAAATCCTTTGGTAGTTTGAGGGCATAAAAAGCAATGGTTTAATTTTTTTAGTTTAAAAAAAAAAATAATAAGAATAACAAAGAGAATTTAATCGAGTATAGAAATAGAGGTGATTAAACTTAATAATGTGACTATTTACCTTACATAGACTGAATTCTTCATTAAGGAAGCTAATTAAGGGGCTTTTTCAAGTACGTGGAGATATCACTTTCCGTCATACTTTTTATTGTCACAATATTTTAGCTCACTCTCTTGTCTATCAGATGATAAAAGTTCATCAAATGTTTTTGTTTAGAGATTTTGCTTCCTTTGTGGTTTACCGATTTTATCTTCCAAGATCTTATTATCTAAGTTTGTCATATTTTCTTAGAAAAAAAATTGATCAAACTCAAAGTCTAACTTTTTTTTCCCTTCTCTCCTCTTTTTGGAGAACAACTCAAAGTCTAACTTAGTTGGTAAGAGTCGTGAGACTATCTTTCCCTAATTTTGTCGATATTTAGGGATTTTTTATATGATAGCAAATTTCTTTGGGGAGAAAAAATTTCAGCTGTATTATTAATTACAATTTTTTTTTTTTATATAAACACCGAAAAAAAGTTAATTATTTCTTGTTATTAACTCAAATTATTAATTATTAAAAATTTATTTTAAATAATAAAACTACTAAAAATATTTATAAATAATAACAAAAATATCGCGGTCTATCGCACAATAGATTATTATCTGTGTCTGTCATGACAGATAGACAAACTACTAGTCTATCTTGATCTATCGCGATCTATAGTAAAATTTTGCTATATTTGTAAATATTTTAGTTCATTTTTCTATATTTGAAAAGCGTCTTTAATTATATAATATATCTCATAATTATTTTATTAATATATAAACACAAAATTAATAATTTTTTAAAAAAAGAATTAGATAAAGAAGGCAAGGTTCGAAGCGGATAGTAAATCATTTATTATTTTCAACTCTAACCTTATCTTTAATAGAGATACTCTTGATTGTAAAAAAAGAAAAAAAATTGATTAATTTAGAATGGGTCCCTAGAATATTTTAGACAACATATTATTTTATTAATGATGCCACCTAGGGCTAAAATTGGAAGTTTGTCCTTTTGGAATCCACGTAGGGAAATTAAAGAGCAATCAATATTGAGGCCATTTGTAAAAGCGTTTTTCGCCATTCGATCTGCTACTCTATTACATTTCTGATGGCAAAAACTAAAAGAAATATTTTAAAACTGAAAAAAAAAAAAAAAAAAAATTCTCCCTTCCTGCGAGTCGTCCGCACGAGCCTTGTATGTTTTGAGGCTCTCCGCGAAGGCCGGCCTATAAAAGGCGTGACCTTTAACAGTTCATTCGCACAAATTATTTCATTTACTCTCATTCGAATGTTATCTTTTCCTCTTCTAACTCTTCCATTTTCGTTTTCGAGCAGTAGGTTAGAAAAGGTGTGTGTTCCGATCGCTAACGATGCATTTTCGATCGGGTTTCTTTGGCTGTTTATCCTGGGGACGACGTGACAATTCTCCAGACCAGCTTGCACACTTGGGTAGAGCCGCAAAACGTTTTAAAGAGAGTGAGCTCCGCCACTCAGCCTATAATGAGTTTCTGTTTTGCAGGTTTTGTTCTTTGCTTGACTGTCATACCTTGACCGTTTGGTATTCTTTGTTCTGATAGCCTTGTCGTTCCAACAATTTCAATATCCAAACTCTTCTTATATTATAATTCATAATTGGTTTCTTTAACCATAAACTGTTCCTGTCGTTCCAAATAGTCCAACAAACTATTGCTATGATGCTCAACCATTTCTTGTTATAAGATGAATTGATAGCTAAATTTTTTTTCTCAGAAATAGTTATTAAAATCTTCAAATAGTAAGGGAGAAGGTACAATCGTATCCCAAATTGGTCTCACCCGAGGGCATTTGATTAAGGCATGATATATGGATTTTCCAGTGATGACAAAAAAAATCGGCTATTTTTGAATGGTCCCTTGATTTTGAAAGATGAGAAAAATGGCTAAATGATATATATATGATTGAGATTTAATTCAAATCTATGATGCAAAATCATAGAGGTAATATATGGTTTTTTTAATGATCTTATTACCACGTTTTTTTTTTTTGGACAACACATTCTTACCATGCATTAGGTCCACTAACATAGATGATGAATTATGTTTAGACTTAAATATTAAAGTTAAAATATTTATATTTGGACATGCAAAAAGAAGTCTATATATTTTCTTTTAAATTTAAATTTTAAAAATTTAAATTAAAACTTGTATACCAAGACAAAACTTAAGAGTGGTGTTTGGCTCACCAACCTGAGTTGAATTAAGTTGGTATATTTTACCAACTCACCTCAACTCTCCATTCTTCCAATATTTTCAGTGGCTTCATCCATTAGCCACTATCGGCGACTATCACTGTCACGCTCCAGGAACCAACTCTGGGCTCTGACAACCACCTTCAATGACAACTCCGGTGACCAACTTTGGGCTTTGACAACCACCTTCGATGATAATTTTAGTGACCAACTACGACGACCAATTTCAGGCTTCTACAACCACCTCCGACTACAAACACTAACAAAAATCACCTTCGATGATCACCTACGAGCGAGCAACACTGACGACCAACTTCAAGCTTTGACAACCACCTTGAATGACAAAC
Source organism: Benincasa hispida (assembly GCF_009727055.1). Classification (NCBI taxonomy): domain Eukaryota; kingdom Viridiplantae; phylum Streptophyta; class Magnoliopsida; order Cucurbitales; family Cucurbitaceae; genus Benincasa; species Benincasa hispida. The sequence continues at coordinate 48,780,507 of NC_052358.1, forward strand.
TTCAGTAGCCAACTCCAATACCACTTTCATGCGACCAACTCAAGCTTCGACAACCACCTTCGACTACAAACTCTCAATGAAAATCATCTTTGACGATTAACTTCGACGACCACCTTTCGCACGACCACTCAGACTATGGGAAAACTACCCTCTGACGACCAACTCCAATACCACCTTCATGTGACCAATTTCAGGCTTTAGCAACCACCTCCGACTACAACCTCCACAAGAATCATTTTTTATTAATCAACTTGACAATCACTTTTGGACTTATTATAAGACTGGTGACTTTATAAGAACTGATGACTATTATCGTATTGTAGGATCACTTTTGAATTCGAAACTATAAAACTTCATCAAATACTACAATCAAACACAAGTCTCTAATGCGTTTAATTTCAACAGTATTGATGAGATCTATGATAGGAAAAAATAAAACATGGATCATCTCATCTTAAGACTTAGACTCTAATATTATAGCTATTGTCAATAACCATGAATCTTTGGATTGGTATCTTAATTCTCTCGTGAGTCTCGTTGTTTGTAAAGGTACACATTGTTCAATAATAAAATAAGTGTTATTAATTTTGGCATTTATCATATCCAATAATAAAGCTCCTTGCTTATCTTATGTGAACTTAAGCAAATGTATATGTGTATACAGGTGGATCATCCCTTAAGTGATAACCTAAATAGGTCTGTTAGTATAAGAATTAGGTGGGGAACCTGGATCCTGTGACATATGGATACACCCGCTTTGTAGAATTTGCAAGTGTTGTAAACTACTACAGATGGTTGATCCTAACCATTCATGTGGAGACGTCGGCAGGGTGTCCTATATAAAGAAGTTTGTACTAAGATCTGGACCACGAGTGACTAGACTCTTATATACGCCGTTGATACTAGAGGCTTACATCTCACCTAAACGACCATAAGTGACACGACCTCAATCTTGAGTGTTTTTGGAACTCCTATCTTGAGGCGTCTTTTTGATGAGTATGGGTGAGATGTGCCAGATTGCCAACTCAACATGCCTACCTTTTGGGGACTTGTCTGATCTGGGAGCTGAAAACTTAATCCACAAGATGGAATTCACTACTTTCCCAAACAGGGATAAGTAAAGAGATTGCTCTCTTAAGGACTGACTTTGGAGGCTTGAACATAGTTGACCACAATCTCTCTTTGGAAAGAAGACTCATTCATAATAGAACTATGGTTTATGTTCATTAGAGGAATCAGTGGTACTTAAGAGGACAATGTAACAAGGCATAACGGTTTATGCCAGTTGTGCTTACGACGATCTGTGAAGGGTTGTTTAGCTGTAATTAAGATGACAACATAATATATCTTGGTAAGTGAGGTTCAGTTGTCAGTCTTTACTGGAGTGTCTGACAGTTAATAGGTGATCCTGTACTAAAGAGTTTAGTCAGATTATTCATGTACCGTTGAAGCTTTGAGTTACAGAGTCAATGAAGTCTCCTTTATAGCTCAATGGATTCCTTGAGGATCAGTTCTCGTGTTGATTTGAAATGTTCAAATTGACAAGAAGTATTTTGTATTATATATGATATAATTGTATGATGTTAAGATACATCTAGTGGAGATTGATGTAAATGGGATTTACATTAAATACCATGGAATAAAAAAGAAACTTGTTTATATTTTTCATGAGATGAAATATTAAAACTATAGGTTATAAATATAGTATGATAAGTTGGATATCATTTATATTTATAATAATATTAATTATTGGATAATTAATTCTTTTTCTTTTAATAACCAAATTAGTGGGTGGTTATTGGAGTCATGGTAACCGTGAGTTTAAAAGAAAAATGGTTTTCCTATTTTGAAAAGAAGGTTTTTTAAACGATTGAAAAGGTTTTGAGTTTTCTCTCTCGCGCAAAAGAAACTCACAGAGTCGTCAAGTAAATACGAATTTATTAAACGATGGCTGGGCGAGCTAAATGATCGTATAGTATTTACTAAACGATCGCATAGTTTTGCTAGACAATCGCTTTTCCTAAGTAAATGATCGTGTAGAGTCTGTAGGCGACAGATCGAGCTAAACGATGAGTTAAACGATCGCATAGCTTTTGCTAGACGATCTCTTAGCTTTATCTAAATGATTGGCCATCGACCTATACGATAGGTCTCCGCCATCTCCCACTTGCCCAGTCGTGTACGTGATCAGTGTTTCCTCCTCCGTCTGCCTCATACCAAGTCCGAACAGAGCCCTCCCTTTGGGTTCTTACACCGAGAATACCAAGGTAGCCTTATTGGTGATGTCAGACTCAACTCGACACCGTTGAGGTTTTCTGGAGGCCGTTCATGGTGTTGTAGAAGTTGTTTGTGTTGCTGAGGAGTTCGCGGCCGAGGAAATTGTTGAGGACGAGTGCGAAGTATTCTTGTTGTGTTCGTTGCAGTGTTGCGATCGTGTAGATCGAGCATTCGAGGTTGCTGTTGTTCGAGCGATCATACGCAACAGAGCGTGGAGACTCATCTGCAAATGTTTGTAGGTTTTTCCCTTTGTGCATTTGTAGTTTTTCATGCTGTAATTTCTATAAGAATTGTATAACCGTTTGTTTGAAATTGACTGTAAATGCTTTGTTTATTCATGATTGTAATTTGGAATTATCTTTCTTCTGCTGCTCATGGAAATCTCGAATCCTATTTTCTTCAGAATCACACTCCAATTATTTTCAAACTTAGCAATCATTCTTGATGTCATTACTTGTATCTCCTCAACATTAGAATTAAGCCACTTAGAAAGTTCTAACCTAATTTCACAAACTTCTTCAAAAAAGATATTGGGGGTTGGATAACTTGACCCAGAAAATAACTCAGTCATCAAGTAAAATGGTTCTAAGTTATCACACATTTCTTTTGTAAAATTTCAATCAGTATCTGGAGGAAGACAAGTGTATAGTGGTTCATGTTATTTTAGACGAGGAAAAACATCATTGTATTCTAAAGCAGTTTTGAGCATCACAAATGTTGAATTCCATCTTGTAACACAATCACGACTTAGTTTTTTAGTGCATGGAATTTGTAATTGACGAACTCCTTCTTCAAAATTTTCCTTCCTTTTTGCAGAAAGAGTCCAAATGAACAGTACCTGTAATCTTCTCTATACCATCTGAAATTATAGCCAAACCATCTTTCACTATCAAATTCAAAATATGTGCACAACAACGAATGTGGAACAAACTTCAATTCAACTATAATGCCCTTAAATCTAACTTCCTTAATAAAATGTCAACCATCACATCATTTATTGAACAATTATCTACTGTTGAAGTGGATAATTTATGATCTATGTTCCATTAAAAAATACATTCCATTAATTCTTCAAAAAGTAACTGTCCAGTATGTGGATGTGGCACGTGTACAAACCTAGTATAGCAGTATTATGTAATAATATGTTAAAATGAAAACTACCTAATGAACAAAAAATATATAACAACATTAAAGATTTAAATTACCTTAAAAGTCTACTTTGCGGGACATAAGAATCATCAGTAAAATGTGTAGTGATTGTCATGTATCCCTTCTTCTGGCTAGACGCAGTCCATATGTCTGTAGTAAGAGCAACCCTACTTCTATTATTTTCCAAAAACTTCATTGTTTTAATTCTCTCTTCTTCTTAAATTTGTATTATATCTCTCCTCATCATGGTTCTTGAAATCATCTTAAACAACGGTTGAATACTACTAAAAAACTTTCTAAATCCTTTGTGTTCAACCATGTTTATTAGATATTCATGTAAAATTATAGCACAAGAAATGTCTCTTCTAGAAGCTTCATAATCAAAGAGGGTCGGATTTAGGACTACTTTTCCTTCATTGGTTTTAGTGGGTCTCAAACATTGCCTAATGTCTCTTTGTCTCTGTTAGGGACAAATTTTGAAATGGTCATGTAAATGCTTTGTCCCATTTTTAGATTCCCCTTCTAACTTTTTTCCACAATAGTTACATATTGCTTTCTTGGTGTCATTTATTTTTTTTCTTTTATAATGATTTCATACTACTGACGTCAACCTATTACTTTTTAGTTCATCCTCATTATCATCAGTATCTAATGTAATAGGTGTGGATTGATCATCACCATTAGAAACATTGTTCATTGGGGTTAATTCGCTCATGTTCATAGATATTGAAGTTGAACCACCTTGTTTTAACTCATTATTATTCAATAGAGTCATTTTCAAATTTCACCTACAAATAGTCGATAGTAACAAAACAATCACAAAATCAAACAACAAAAATTGAATTTGTACACCAAAAATCAAATTTGTACACTAAATCAAGTTTGTACACAAAATCAAATTTGTACACAAAAATCAAACAACACAATAACAAAAATCAAATTTGCACACCAGATATCGAACAACAGTGGGACGATTCGGATTTCGGACATACCTTTGGAGTTCGAATTTCTAACAAATACAGTAGCTTATTTTAACAAACATAGTAAGAACAAAAAACAATAACAATAACTCATTTTTATCTTCTGCACACATCAAATTCAGATATAAATCAGATCGGCCAAGGACGATTCAGACATACCAAAAATCAAATTCGGATTTCTAACTGATCAGATCAGAGATCACACATACCAAAAATCGGACATACCTTCATATTTCTAACGATTCAAACATACCAAAAATAAAATGAATAACTATAATTCATTTTATCTTCTACACAAATCAAATCAGAAAAGGGAGATTTAGATTTCGGACATACCTTGGGACGAAAAGACACTGACGATGCTTCAGATGACAGAAGATAGCAAGGAAGACTGATCAAGTTCGATGAGATAATGAGGAAGACATTGAGACAGTGAAGAAAATGCGTGAGACCGACGAGGAAGACTGATCGAGTTCGATGAGACAACGAGGAAGACGCATGAGACTGGTGAGGAAGACACATGAGACCAACGAGGAAAACAGTGAGATGGCGAGGAAGATGGAGGAACGAGGAAGGTGGGATGGGATTGAGATAGAGAAACGAGGAAGGTGGGACGGGACTGAGATGGAGGAACGAGGAAGGTGGGATGGGGCTGAGACAGAAGAATGAGGAAGGTGAAGCGTGAAGGTGGTCTGGTGGATGGGTGGGATTGTGAGACGATCTGAGGAATAGGAAGTTTACTTTAGGATTTTGTAATATATATATACTCGAGGTTGAGGTCGGGGAATATAATCCCTGTCCCCAGCCCCGAAATGTAAATGGGAAAAAAAATTCCCCACTCCCTTTTCTATTCCCCATGTATTCGGGGATTCCCCTGGGCCTCGGCCTCGCGGATTAAATGGACATCTTAGTCCTCACCACATAACTAGTTTTAGAAAATTTTTAAAAATAATTATACGAGTAGCATTACATTTTGTCTTGACACATTTATGTAAAAGTATGGAAAATCTTAGAGAAAAAATCTTCCAATAAAACATTTTTTTTGGCAACTATTTCAAATGACACGTAACTATTTATTGGACCTTGATTTTAAAATGTCATTTTAGTCTTTATATTTTGAAATTTGTTCAATTTTAGTCATCGTACTTTCAATTATCTATGTTTTAGTTCATAGACTTTCAATAAATCTTAAATCTAGTCCCCATTGCTAGTTTATTATTGATTTTTTTTTAAAAAAATTANTATATACTCGAGGTTGAGGTCGGGGAATATAATCCCTGTCCCCAGCCCCGAAATGTAAATGGGAAAAAAAATTCCCCACTCCCTTTTCTATTCCCCATGTTTTAGTTCATAGACTTTTAATAAATCTTAAATCTAGTCCCCATTGCTAGTTTATTATTGATTTTTTTTTAAAAAAATTAATCCTTAACATTTTTGCTATAAAATCTGAAAACATATTCGTATTTTCTTGCATAAAAATTATTGTTATTATTATTTAACCAAATTTGATAAAAATTAACTCTCAGGGACTAAATTTAAGATTTATCGAAAATACAAAGACAAAAATTAGATAATTAAAAACATATACTAAAATTGAACAAATATCAAAATATACGGACAAAATAGTATTTTGACCGCACCTAAATTTTAAAGTAAACCTCTCATAAATTCAAATGTAATATAATACTTTTAAGAAAAATAAAACCTCTAGAGCACCAATCACAAAACCTGCTACATTACACGTAAAACAATGTATTTTAAAATAATATTTTACTTAAAAGTATCACTTTAGTCTCTATATTTTATATTTATTCCATTTTAGTTATGGTTCTTTCAACAAACCTTAAATTTGGTATTTAAAAATTATAAATTTTAAAATTTTAAAATAATAATAACATTTCCATATCAGAAAAGATATACATTATATATTTTTCAAAATTTATAAAAGGAATGTTCGCAGAGATTTTGTTAAGAAATCAACCATAAGCCAATTGTCATGATTAATTTAAGATTTATTGAAAATAGATGTACTAAAATTGGATATTTAAAATTACATGAACCAAAATGAAATGAAATCTAACGGAAAAGAATCAAAGTGATATTTTAAATGGACAATTATATTCACATTGTCAATTGATTTTGAGACTGAACATATATGTGCTATCTAATAAATCTGAAAAGTATATATACATGCTTAGATTTTAAAAAATAAAAACTAAATTAGTATTATTAAACAGAGCCTAAGTTGTTGATGCCAAAAAAATGTTTCAATTGTGAATTTGTATTACAGGAGAGATTTGTCTAAGTGTCTGCAAGAAAAAAGCAAATGAACATTGTTGTCTTGCCACACACACTTTGACACTCAAGTTAGTCTTGTGTTTCTAAGTAATTAGACAATAGAGAAATAATATGGTATTTAGACGTGCCTTCGACCAATGACTTTGGTCGCTTATATAGAATAATAAAGTGTAACCGTCACTTGGGTTCCTAATTTCTCTTTTAAGTTCTTGGAACTACTGAGTAAATTTGATGGACGGTTACACTATTATTATTGCAATGGATGCACCACTCAAATTCTCAACATCTCCTTGATGGTCTATCCCTTATGAATATGGATGACTTTTGCTTCAATCGCTCAATTGAGCTCTCCTAAACTTCCTTAGGTTTTGTGCATCCTACGAACTCTACTAGGCTCTCCCCCTAGGTCCCACTGAGTTTTCTTAGGTTCTTCTAGGCTTAGAGACCTCTGAGCTCTCTTAGACTCCTTATGCGTAGGCTTTCCTTGGATTCTTTTAGACTTGTTACGCCTAGTCTCTTCTAAGCTCTATAAGTTGAGTTCTCCTAGTTTGCTCTAGGCTTAGACTTCTCATGTCTAAGCTTCATTAGACTCTCATAAGCTTTCTTAAGCTCTCCTAAGCTCCCTAAGGGGTCCTCTTGAGCTCTTTTAGGGTCCTTTTGAGCTCTATTTTAAACCCCTCCCTAGGCTCTCCTGAGCTCCACTAAACTCACTTCATGGATCCATCGAGCTCTCTAAGGCTCTCCTATGAGTCATCTTGAGCTCTCTCCTAGGCTCATTTGAGCTTCATTAAGCTCTCTTCTAAGCTCCTATGCTTCTCTAAGCTCCATTAAACTCTCTCCTAGGCTTTTTAAACTCCAGGCTCTCCCATGTGTCCTCTTGAGCTCCATTAAACTCACCTCATGGGTCCACTGAGCTCTCTCTTAGCTCTCCTAAGCTCTCGCATGAGTTATTTTGAGCTCTCTCTTAAGCTCCATTAGGCTCTCTGAGCTCCACTAAGCTCACTCCATGGGTCCCATCGAGCTCTCTTTAAGCTCTCTCATGGATTCTTTTGAGCTCTCTTTTAGGCTTCTCTAAGTATCACTACACTCACATCATGGGTCCCATTGAGTTCTTTCAATTTATCCATAAAATAAGTTATCAACATACAAATTTGTCTATCATAAAAGTAGGTTATAGTATTTCTATCCACGTTCTTTTAAGTTTTGATTTTTATTTTTATTATGACATGTTAGACCGAGCTTATAATAATCAAATAGACTTCTGAACGTCATCAAATCATGATTTCTTTTCCCCAAAGGTAATCAAATTATGAAATTATATTTATAGTACATAGTTGTATAATAAATATTTGAAATTACTTGAAAGTAAATGGCTTGATAGAGAGACATTGGAAATTGTTGTTGGTTTGCATTGACAAAAAAAAAAAAGGCACGTTGCGGATTTCATATGGTGAGGCAATAAGATCTAATAAATAAATAAGATTGCAATCCAATTTAAATATTCATAAAAAATCAAATTCTAAAGCTAAACGACAACCAATGCCTTTTTCTTGCATGCTATGTTGGCCGACCTATGAGCCTTAAGTACCAATTATCAATCAATTAATTAATTAATCACAAAAGGTATTTGAATATCATAAGTGGACTTTGATTCTTTTTGACGAAGCCTTTGAGGAAACAAAAAGAAGAAATTCCTTTCTATATTGATGCAAGATCCTGACCATAAGTTTGATATGAGATCAGATCACATGACCTATTATGAAATTGACGAATAAAGGTGTGAAATGTAAATAGTAAAGATCGATATAAAAATTTGTATGGTTCATTAATAATGTGTTAACTATGTCCACGAGCAAATAGAAAGATCAACTTATCATTAAAGATAAACATCAGATATACAAATTGTTTAAGTGATAACATAAATACATATTGAATAACACTCACTTGTCAACTTAAATGTAGTTTAATTAGTTACGTCACTATACATTTTTTTAAAAGTCAAATGTTCAAATCTTGATTGTTTTTGTATAATTGAAGAAAATTAGTCAAATTTGAAGGTTCCATTTGATAACTAGTTGATTTTTTGTTTTTAATTTTTAAAAATTAAGCTTATAAACATTTCTTCTACTTTTAAATTTTCTTGCTTTCTTATCCACGTTCTACTAATGTTTTAGAAAAACAAGGCAAGCTTTGAGAATTAAAAAAAAAAAAAAATGTAGTTTTTATTTTTAGAATTTAGTTAAGAATTCAAATCTATTACTTAAAAAGATGAAAATCATGGTAAGAAATTGGAAGTGGATTTTTTAGAAACCAAAAAATAAAAATTAAAGTATTGTTTCATAACTATTTAATTTTTACTTTTTATTTTTTGAAAATGGATTTGTTTCGTATCTAATTGAATTTTATGTTTTTTCATTCTAAAAATGCTTTTAAAAGGGTAAAGAAATTTCAAAAAAAATAATAATAATAAAAAAAAAACACAAAGGTTTTTGTTTTTAAAAAACACGTAATTGTTGAAAATGTCTTGTGGTCTAGTGGTCAGGATAGGAGCCTATCATCTTGGATGTTCTTGAGTTTGAATATTCTTGACTTATTTTCTATCTTTTTTTCAATTATAACAAAGATTTTCACTTTTAATATGAAATTGAATAAAAAAAACAATATCAAAATATATTTTTTTTATTTTACCCTTTAATTTTATATCAATTCTCATTTTCCATTGTAACGAGAATATTTTAAAGTTTCTTCAAATTATTTTAACATTCAAAATTAAAATGGAAGGATATGTCTTTTTTCAAAAGATGTGATTATTTGAATTGCTACAGTTTATAAATATGTGGTTTTCTTATTAATTTAAAAACAAACAAAAGCATAAAAAATTGTTACATTAATTCTCATATACAATTACTCACACACGGTAGTATTTGTTGAGTTATGTGATTGAAGTGTTGAATTCAGATATTAATAATTCATTCGATCTTAGGAGATGATTGTTCATGACACACATTGAACACTATAGAATGAACAAATTTGTCCTAAGAAAATAACATAAATGCATGGTGTGGTCTAGCGATTAGTTCAATTGACTTTCATATTTGAAGTTCTGGGTTCAAATATCTTAAATAATATATATCATCTAGGATTTGAACCCAAGACTTCAAACATAATAGATAATTTAACTAATAAATATACATTTTATTCTAGTTACTTGAAAAATGAAAATTATTTTACATAATAGACCATTTAACTAATCACTAGACTATAATGCACATTTTATTCTAGTTACGTGAAAAATGAAAACAATTTTTCGATATTTCTCAAAGAGGGTGAGAAGAAGACCCTTGCTTTTGAGATTCAAGAAATTTCTCAATATTCAAGTAATTCTGAGATCGACAAAGTGACTGAGAAGAGAGTCGACAAAGTGACTGAGAGTGATTGACTCTATTGGGCCAGTCAATTGCTTTTTTCATTGATTATTCATTAATTGATATAATAAATGGTGGAAAACAGACAAATAGAAAAACAAATAAATTATAAGACTACCCTTAATATTCTCCTTCAAGATGGCGAGTGAATATCAACCACACCCATCTTAGATAATAAGGGAACAAAAACTTTGAATGAAAGAGCTTTGGTAAAAATGACTGAAAATTGTTGATTGTACAGGAAGAAGATTCACAATTCCTTTAACAATCTTTTATCAAACAAAATGGAAATCTAACTCAGTTTCGTTCTTTCATGAAACATATGATTAGTAACAATATGAAGAGCAACATGATTATCACAAAAAATGAGAGTAGAAGAAGTTAAAGGGGCTTGTAACTTAGTAAGTAATTGTGAGATCCAAACATTTTCACAAATAGTAGCAGTAAGAGCTCTGTATTCAGTTTCAGTTCATGATCTAGAGACAATCGTCTGTTTCTTAGCCTTCCAAGAGGTAAGGGAATGACCCAGGAACATACAAAGTCCTATTATGGACTTACAAGAATCCACACAAGACGCACAATCAGAATCTAAGTAAGGCTTAAGTTGAAAATCAGTACAAGGACGAAGAAGAATCTCCTAACTTAGAGAACCCTTCAAATATCGAAGAAGATGATGGGCAACGTCAAGATGACATTGACGAGGCTGAGAAACATATTGACTAAGCTTATGAACTGCAAATACAATATCAGGTATGAAGATAGCGAGATATAAAAGCTTGTCATTCAAACAACAATAACCAATTGGATCTTGTAACAAAGGACCATCACCAAGAGACAAGTGCAAATTAGGATTTATGAGACAATTTAAAGGTTTACAAACCAACAATCCAGTATTTTCAAGTAATTGTAGGATATAATGATGTTGAGAAAGGAATATACCATGAGATGAACGAGCAAGTTCAAGACCGAAGAAGTATTGGAGATCTCCAAGATCTTCCAGCTTGAAAACGTCATTAAAAAAGGGTGTTAATAATCTCAATTGAGGCACCGATTAGAATGAAACATCAATGTAAATAAGTAAAGCAACAAAGGTAGAACCAGATCCTCTAAAAAAGAGTGAATACTCAGACTTTGGATGTTTGAAACTGAGTAAAAGTAAGGCATGAGAAAACTTATCAAACAACTGTTGTAAAGCCTATTTGAGTCCATAGATAGACTTATGTAAATGGAAAAGTAAATGTTCCCCCTTAGGTGCAACAATGTTATACTCGTAACCAAAAGGCAAATCCATTAGACTTCCTCTAAGAGGTCACCATGAAAAAAAGCATTATTCACATTAAGGTGAACTAAGGGCCATTTATAGGAAACTACAAGAGTAAGTAGGATTTTCACACTGACCATCTTAGCAACCGGTGAAAAAGTCTTCATATAGTCAAGGCCTTCCTGTTGAGTATTTGGCAATTAATCGAGCTTTGTAATATTCAACTGTGTCATCAAAATTATGCTTGGCCTTATAAATCTACTTGCATAGAGTGTTGTCCAGACATAAGAGGAACAATAGACCACGTGTGATTAGACTCCATAGCAGCTAACTCATGTTTCATAGTCTATTGTCAATGTGCAAATTTGACAGCTTAATGAAATTTGAGGTTCATAAGAGGCAAAAAGTTGTAAAAGAAAACCTCGATAAGTATCAGAAAAGTGATTATAAGACAAGTAATTCTATAAAGGATATTTGGTAGAATCGGTTTCATTCAAAGCTATTTTATCTTGGAAGACTAATAAATTGCAATGACAATCCCTCAAGTAAGATGGAGGTTTTGAAATTCCAGAAAACTTTCTAACCCAGTATCCTGTTTTGTGACTGAATCTTTAGCAGAAGATTCAAAAAGAGACATTTCAAATGTTAGGGTTGGTGCCCTAAATCTCGTGGTTCTCGTAGTTTGTAAATTTTATATATGAATTATTTATTTAATAAAACAAGGTGTTATTTTATTCGACATTTAGATTTCATTAACTTAGTCCAATGAATTAAGATCAAAAGTTATTTTATTTAACTTAAACATGTATGTGATTGACATGCAAGTGGATCATATTTAAGTAATAATCTAAATGGTCTGTAGAATATGGATAAGGTTGGATATCTTATCTTAGTGACACTACGGATACGAATCACTTTATAATTGTTACAAGAGTTGTAAAGTGTTACAAACGATCTGATCATAATCATGCATGTGGAGACATCTGAGTAGGGCTATCTTATACAGAGAATTTGTATAAGAACGAACCGTGAAATGATTAGTCTCTCTTTATAACATTGTTAATTGAAGAGATTAATATTTCATAGAATGATCATAGGTGACTCAATCTGAATCCTGAATGAGTTATGAATTCCTATTTTTTAGGGCGATCTTTTGATTTGTATAGCAGGGAGGGTCAGATTTGCTAACTCAATAATTCTACCATTTTTGGGATTTGTTCAAATAGGGAGTTGGGAATATAGCTATACAAAATGGAATTTACTCCTTTCCGTCTTTAGGGTAAGTGAATGAATTACTCCCCTAAAGGCTAACTTCAAGTCTTGAACATTGAGGTCTCACCCTTTCACTGGTCCGAGAAGGTTTAATTTATAGTTGGACTATAAACTGTTTGTTCATTGAGGGTTTAGTAGTACTTAAGAAGTTAGATATAACTACAGAGGTAAAATGCTAGTTTGACCTAGTTGTAGTTACGAACGATTCATGAAGGGTCTACTTACAGTTGATTGGTTATATCCATAGACACAGAAATATATCTACAGTGCGAATAGTGTAGCCGTGGGTCTTTGGTGGAGTAATGAAAGTCTACGTGATCGTGTAGTAAACATCCATGCGTCGAGTATCATATACTGCACAATCGTGTAGCTAATGACTATATGATGAGCATGATAGTCTATACGATCGTTTAGCATGCAAGGATGCATCGAGTATCATATACCGCACGATCGTCCACCAAGCGAGCGCCTAAGTGATCATGCAGCATAACAAAATCTATACGATCGTTTGAGTTAGTGAATTTTTTAGTGTCAAATTCTCATCAAACTCAAAGTTGCATATTTTGCATGATATGGCCTATAAAAAGAAGAGTTTTGTGAATATTAGCTTTCTTAGCCAAGTGTACTTTTATGAGTTTTTTTTTTTTTTAAATCTCAACATATTTTCTCTCACAAATATTTAACATTTTCCTCTCCAAATTAGTCACTCACAGGATCCCACCATCTTTTCTAAGGCCAGAGAATAGTCGGGAAGAATCTTCTGATGGTCTACGAATCATTCGTGAGAAGGTTCGAGGTGATTTGGAGAAGTTTTGAGACTACAAAGGTTGTATATCTTCTTTCCCTTTGTTCTTAATTTAATTACATGTTTATTCTTTGAAATTAACCTAATTAGAGTACTTTAGATTTGTTATTTCTTCTGCTGCGCATGTATTCATTCCATCATAAATGAGAATGTGATGATAGAAGAGGAAAAGGCTGATGATAGAAGAGGAAAACAACTAACCCCGGTTGTTTTAGGGAGTAATCCTTCTGTTCCGAGAATAGCCAATCCAAGTTGTTTTAGAAAGTGGTTCTTCTGCTGTGAATGAAGAACAACCAACTCTAATTCTGTCAATGATTTTGGCTATTTTGTTGGGAGTGTGCCTCATCAAAATCTCCACAATGTACTATCTAGTAGTAACGACAGAACGAGGGACTTAATCATACAACCACTGTCTTCTATAGGGTTGGTGGATACCGTTGAAGTAGATCAAATTTTCTTCAGCAAGAATGAAGTGAAAACGAGGTCAGGAATGTTAGCCATTAAGAACAACTTTGAGTTGCAGGTTAAAAAATCGAACAAAAAATTGTATAGTTTTCGATGTATACACCCCACTTGTAAGTGGGTCGTTCAAGCAATTAAAAATGAATGGATGTGATATTTTCAAGAACACAACATGCATGTTCAATCACACATGCTCGATTGAAGTATTGAATCATGACCACAGGCAAGTCAGCACATTCGTTATTGGTCATTTAATCAAGGACCAGTTCGACGTTGGTCTGGGGGACAAACTGCACCATATTATTGAGGATATGCGACATCAGTACGGTGTCAATATTAGTTATGACAAGGCATGGCGTGCGAGAGAAATTTCTTTTTCTCTTGTAAGGGGGATGCCAGAGGAATCATATGTCGTCTTGCATGAATATGGTGGGGCTTTAAAGAAAGAAAATTCTGGAATTGTATTTGAGATCAAGCTTGAAGAATTACAATATTTCAAATACATGTTTAGGATACCGTCTACTAGAGAACATGTCACATTAAATAAATGTGGACAATGTGGCCAACCGAGACATAATAGACAAAAGTGCAACAAACCACTTGATACATCCAAACGCAACAAACAGGTAAGGACTGAGACTCAGGGGACCCAGACATAATCGATGTCAAATAATGTATAGAATATGCTGACCTGGAATTTTTATCACTCTACATTTTGTTCATTCTATAAAGTGAAGTAAGTATTCTGATAAATATTTGATACTTGATCCATGTTACACGTTACTCGTTACTCGATCTATGTTACACCTTACTCGATACACAATTACTCGATAATACTCGATAAACATTAACTAAACTTACAATACTCGATACACGATGCATGTTAAACGATACTCGATGCAAGTTACACTATACTCGATGCATGTTACTCGATACTTAGTCCATGTTACTTAATACTCAATGTATGTTACTCGATATACGATGCATGTTAATCATACAATTGTCTAATATGAAAATATACACACAATTGTTTATAACCTTATAATATGGAAATATACAAAATTAGATAAACATAATTTGCTCATAAGAAAAATTACATTTGCTCTTATAAAATTCACAAGTTCATACATTTACAAATAAAGTCAAAATTAACATAGAAAGACCTAATAAAAAAACTGATCGACCCCACAGCATTTGTATCGTTCTCAAACTCCATCTCTTTGTACATTGTCTCTAAAATCTCTTGAAGTACCTATTACGCAGTGATCCAGTGGCTTCAACCCTCCTCACAACTATTGGATTAGGTGACTACCACAATCTCGTCACCAACAAGAAACCTTTTTTAGAGGATGTTATTGTTGGTTTTTTGGCTCTTAATCTCAAATTAATTAATTTTAATTAATTAATTAATCAATGTTTTGATGATAACAAACTCAATTTTTTAATTACTGAAAATCTTAGTATTTTAATATGTCCATAGCGTAGAACTCGAAACAACGATTCCAACACCTCTTGAATCACTCAAATCGGAGCTAAAACAAGATGATATGACCGAAACAAGTCTATAGAGAAAATATCGTGGTGAATGATATGGCATAACCAGACCATTTGAATATAGACATGTAGCAACATATTGGTTGAATGGTGGATCATTAAGAGATTAACATATGACAAACTTTTGATTTTTGGATTGATTTAAAATAAAAAAATTGAAATTTAAAAGAAATTTAAAAGGAAAATAAATTTAATATTATTTTATGTTTGTGTCTAACGGCAAGTTTTTTTTACACATGGTATGTTTTTTTATTTTTGGATTGACTTTTAAAAAGAATGAATTTAAAAAGAAAATGAATTAAAAGGAAAATGAATTTAATATTATTTTATGTTTGTGTCTAACGGCTAGTTTTTGACACATAATATGTTTTTTTATTTTTTGGATTAATTTTAAAAAGAAAATGAATTTAAAAAGAAAAGGAATTTAATATTTATATTTTATTTGTATCTAATGATTAGTTTAGTTTAAAATCTCCACCATTGATTTTTTTTTTCTAAAATTCAATGGTCCAAATTAATTGTGGTTTCCAAAAAAAAAATTTCCATCTTTATATAAACCATCTTCCTCTCCAAATTTTAAACAAACAAATTTTACATTTCATGATCCTCCAAAACTCAAAGGTTCCATTGTTGCTCTCTCTAAGTTCCCAATTTTTTATCTTATTCTTGAGTGAGTGTTATTTTATTGTAAGGATAAATTTGTTGAGTGCTTAAACTTGTAAATCCACTCTAGTGAGAGTTGTATTGTATTCTTCAAAAATTCCAACATTTATAACAGTTTGATCCTAAACCGTGGAAAGGATCGAGTTTGCTCTTAACCCGTAAAAGGAGTGATGGTGTAACAGTTGGGCTCTAATCCGTGGAAAGAGTCGGAAAGATTTTATTCAAATTCCTAAGAGGCGCTTGGGGAGTGGAGTAGGTCGAGTTTGGCTGAACCACTATAAAAATTACGGTGTCTTCTTCTCTAACTCTTTCCTTTTTATTTTTGCAATTAATTTAAGCAATTTATTGTATTTTAGTTTGTTCTTATTTATTTGCTAAAATTTAATAGAATTAAATTATCACATTTTTGTCATCTTATTTGTTGCATAAATTGAATTTTTCTTATTATTTATAAAAAGTGTATTAATTAGTTTAATTGGGTTATTTAATTTTTTTTTTAATTAAGCCCTATTCACCCCCTCTAGGGTTGCCATATCAATCCAAAAATTGGTATCAGGGCAGGTTGCTCTTCTTGAAATATTTATTTCTTGATAAATTTAATTGTTTTTTAGCTATGGCAACTTTAGGTTGTATCCCTTTTACCGATAGTCAATCTATTACAAAGTCTCCTTTCTTTAATGGTACTAATTATAGTTATTGGAAAAATAGAATGAGATTTTTCTTGCTTTCTATTGATTATGATTTATGGGATATTGTTGAGGAAGGTTTTAAAATTCCAACAAAAGATGTTGATGGTGTTAGCACTATAAAACCTAAGGAAGAATGGTCAATAAATGAATAGAAAGCATGCTCTTTAAATGCCAAAGCTATTAATTGCTTATTTTGTGCTTTGAATGAAGTTGAGTATAATAGAGTGTCTATTTGCAAAACCGCCAAAGAGATATGGGATAAATTAGAAATTACTCATGAAGGAACTAGTCAAGTAAAAGAAACAAAGATTGAATGTTAGTTCATCAATATGAAATGTTTAAAATTGATGAAAATGAAGCTATTTCCAATATGTTTATTAGATTTATTAACATTGTCAATGCTTTAGAAGGACTTAGGAAAAAGTACTCAAATCTTGAGAAGATAAAGAAGCTATTATGGTCTTTGCCTATACAATGGGAGCCCAAAGTCACCGCCATTCAAGAGACAAAGGATCTCAAATCTCTCTCCATTGATGAACTCATGAGCTCGTTGTTGACGCATGAGATAAAGATCAAGAAAAACATGGAGGATGAGAAGAAAAAGAAAGAAAAGAGTATAGCTTTAAAGACCATCTCTTTAGAAGTTGACTCCCAAGATGAAGAGGACCTTGATGAAGATGATGTTGCCTATCTTTCACGTA
>NC_052358.1:48803287-48845095 GCF_009727055.1 Benincasa hispida
ACCACTATAAAAATTACGGTGTCTTCTTCTCTAACTCTTTCCTTTTTATTTTTGCAATTAATTTAAGCAATTTATTGTATGTTTTAGTTTGTTCTTATTTATTTGCTAAAATTTGATAGAATTAAATTATCACATTTTTGTCATCTTATTTATTGCATAAATTGAAAATTTCTTATTATTTATAAAAAGTGTATTAATTAGTTTAATTGGGTTATTTTAAAAATAAAAGTTTAATTAAATCATATTCACCCCCTCTAGGGTTGCCATATCGATCCAACAGTTACAACCGCACCATTGAAATCAAAGGTCAGTGCATCCTTCCTATCGGCTACAATCTTCCTTAATAGAATGTAGTGGACCAATGGACTGTTGAAGATAATGTTCATGTCCATAAATCGCCAAATGGCGTCTTCTTGAAGAATAGTATGAGCAACAATCCTGGGAGGAATCTTGAGTTGTCTAGCCATACTACATAGAATAACAAAATGAAGGAAACTCGACATGAGGAGATCCTTGAGCGGAAGCAAATCGTTCAAATTCTATTAATTATTGAATACAAAATTTACAGTAAACATACAATAGATTTGCATTTAAACTAAATTATAACATGCTATTACAAAGAAAATAGGTTTCAAGAAACCTCACCTTTGAATAATCTTTCTTCAAGTAATCCCTCGTACTAGCCACGAACAGAACTTCTTCTTCGTGGATATCCTTCTTCACACACAGACACTACAAAGCGAGAACTCTTTGTATTCTCTTTTGGGATTAAAGGATTCAAGCAGGAGTTGTGGGCTTTGCTTGAATCCTTGGAAGAGGGAAGGAGAAGAAGAGGATGAGAAGGAAGTTTTCTTCAGAGAACCTTTCTCTTTCAGATAAAACTTCTCTGTATGAATTCTTAGAATAAGATGATCTCTCAACTTCTTTTATCATAAGTTAGTTATTGAGAGAATAATGGGAGGGAATTATAACTCCTTCGCTTTTATTATTTTCAAATAAATTAATAAAATAGAATATATAATAATTACTTTATTATATATACACACTATATGTTATATCAAATATAACATATAGCTTATAGTTTTATATTGCATCAAATACAACATAAACTATAGTTGTTATTCTCTTTCAACCATACATGATATTTAATATAAATCACATTTATATTAAATCCATTTATATGAATCTCATCCATATAAATGATATTTGGATCATATCCAAATATTTTATTCCTCTCAATATAAATCATATTTATATTTAATTACATGAATTTCATTCATATAATTGGTATTTGAATCATATTCAAATTTCTATTATAATTAATTTCCTCAATTAATTTGAACATTTCAAATTAATCCAAAGATTAAATCCCTATTGAGCTACAGTGAGAACCTTATGGACTTGTAGATTGAAGCTCCAACAGTACTTGGATAAATAATTAAACTCTTTAATTACATTATTCAACATCTGTTAAATGTCGGTCACTCCACTAAAGACCAATAGCTGCATTCTTTGCACTACAGATAAATTTTTGTGTCCATTGTATATAACAAATCAATAGTGCGATGACCTTTCACAAGTTGCTCGTAAGTACAGCTGGGTCAAAATACCATTTTGCCCCTGTAGTTACATTTAACTCCTTAAGTACCACTGGCTTCTCTATGAACAACAAGTCATAGTCCCACTATGACCAAGTCCTCTCGGGCCAGGAGAGGGTGTGACCACTATATTCAAGATCCGGAATCAACTCTTAAGGGAGCAATTTATCTACTTGTTCCTACATCGAGGAAGGAGTGAATTCCGTCTTGTTTAACTGAGTTCTCAGCTTCCCAGTCAAACGAATCCCCAAAATGGTAGGCTTGTTAAGTTGGCAATCTGGCCACTCTCACCCATACAAATCAAAGGACCGTCTTTAAGAGCAGGAGTTCACAACTCACTTAGGATTCAAGTCATGTCACCTATGGTCATCCTAGTAAAATATAAGTCTCTATTATTAACAGCGTTATATAAAGAGACTAATCATTTCATGGTCCAGTCTTATACAAACTCTTTGTATAGGATATCCCCGCTCGCATGTTTCCACATGAATGATCAGGATCAGATTATTTGTGGCACTTTACAACACTTGTAATACCTACAAAACGGGTCGTATTTGTAGTGTCACCAGGATAAGGTACCAATCTTATTTATCTACTATAGACCATTTAGGTTATCATTTAAACAAGATCCACTTGTATGTCTCTACATACTTGTTTAAATTACATGAAATAACCTCAGATCTTAGTTTATTAGATTAAGTATATGCTTATAAAATAATATTTATTTTATTAACAACAATATGTTTATACAGAATTTACAAACTACGATATTACAAGGAGATTTAGGACACCATTCCTAACACAAAAAACACTAGAAAGTAAGCATTCTGTTTTATACTCGATATACGATACTTGATGCATGATACTCGATACCCGTACCCGATACATGCTACATAGTGTCTCTTACTTGCTACATTACATGTGACTCGATGATTGATTATCAAGCATTCGATTTGATTTCCACCTTCATGACTTATCCTACTCAAACCCTAAACTCTAGACGATCTGAAATACCAAAAATTTGAAAACCGAAAGAAAAAAATTCGAGCTCTAAGCAAACATGCAAGATATGAAAACCGAAATGAAAACTGTATCAGTCGAGTATCGAGGAACATGCAAGTGCATATCAAGGAACATGAGGCCAAAATATAAACGAAGAAAGAGATGAATGATGCCAAAATGTAAACAAAGAGAAGAATGTTACTTGATGCAGAGAGAATCAAGAGAGTTTCGAGTCAAGAGGTGCAGTCATCGAGGAATATAAAATCACAAGACGAGAGAGAATAGTCTGAGCAACAAGTTGAAATGGTGAAATAATGGACTTCAAACGGGTTAAGAATTCAAAAAGTTTAAGAGGATCGAGTATAAAATATTGAGTATCGAGTATGATGTGGATATGATCAAGTATGCATGTATGACATGGATATGATCAAGTATGCATGTGTCGATTGTCGTCGTATCGAGTGACCGTGCATTGGGATATCAAGTGACGAGCCATCAAGGATCGAGTGGCGAGCCATTGAGAATCGAGTTCCTTGGTAGTGGCAAGAACTTGAGGTGCATCTTAGGAGTGAAGTGGTAAAATCACACGTGGATGACGTAAGCATAAGGTCACTTTGCAATACTTTTTCAACGGGTGGCCATTTTTCATTTGAGCCTCCTAAATGAGGTCATCTGTACAAAAAAAACGCATTCCAGTATCTTAAAATGAACTACTTTATACATTGTCAGTTAGTTTTAAAATGAAAACACATGTGTAAATAAATTTCAAATGTATAGATACATACATACACATGTTTAAATAAGAAAAGATAAGAAATAAAAACCAACTTTTTTTTTAAAGAATAAAAAATAAAAACCAAATAAGTTACTAAATAGAACTAAATTATAATAGTGCAATTTTCTCTACCATAAAAGTAGGTATCGCACCTCTATCAAAGCTTTAAGTTTTTTTATTAATTTTTTTTTACATATTTTTCTAACGTGTTAGAACTGAGCTTATTATAGCTTCCAAACATAATAAACTCAAATCAAATTATGAAATTATGGTTGCAATTAAGTGGGAGAGACATTGGAAAACGTTGTTTGTTCGTATTGGAAAAAGAAGAAAAGAAAAAAAAGAAAAAAAAAAAAAGAAAGAGAAAGAGCACGTTGCGGATTTCATATGGTGAAGCAATAAGATCTAATAAATAAATAAGATTGCAATCCAATTTAAATATTCATAAAAAATCAAATTCTAAAGCTAAACGACAACCAATGCCTTTTTCTTGCATGCTATGTTGGCCGACCTATGAGCCTTAAGTACCAATTATCAATCAATTAATTAATTAATCACAAAAGGTATTTGAATATCATAAGTGGACTTTGATTATTATTAACGAAGCCTTTGAACAAAGAAAAAGAAGAAATTCCTTTTTATTAATTTTATATGTTGATGCAACAACCTGACCACAAGTCTAATGTGAGATGGTGGCCCGACTTGTTATAAAATTCTTAAATTACGGTGTGAAGATAAATTTAATTAAATATTACTAACACTCTTCTTTGTTTGTAGGTTTGAAATATATAAAAGAGTCAAACAAGTAAAAATGAATTTTAATTGGAGAGGAAATAACTACAGGACCTTTTTAGACCACCTGATCTAATATCATCTTAAATCACTAATTGACCCAAGAGTTTGAACTAGATGATAAATGCAAATTTAATTATAGCATCTAACATAAATCAATAAAGGAAGAAACGTAAGCAGTAAAGATTGACGTAGAGATTTATGTGGCTCACTAACTGCAGTGTGTTAGCTACGTCCACGGGCAGATAGAAAGATAAGTTTATTACTAGAGAGAAATAATACATATACAATTTGGTCATTTGGGGTGCTATATAATATATTTAAGATATTCCAACGTGATCAATCTAATTAACCTATCTCAAACTGAAGTGACATATCATTTAACTGACATGACTTGTAATTATAAGAAAGATACTCACACTTGTATTGTATTTTACATACTTCAATGCTACCATTTGTGTCTATTAGTTTCAATGTTTTGTTGGAGTGTTCTCAAAATCAAAGCCAAAAATTGAAAACTAAAAAAATTAGTTTTCAAAAAACTTGTTTTTGTTTTTGAAAATTGGCTAAAAATTCAAATGTTTACATAAGAAATTTGAAAACTATGAACAAGAAATTGTGAAAAAAACCAAGACATAAATTTTCAAAAACAAAAAACTAGAAACCAAATGGTTATTAAATAAGGCTTTAAATAATACCATATGCATATTGAACAGTCATCCACTTGTGTATTAAACATGGCTCAATTGGTTACATCAACTATACATCGATTGAGCCTTTAGATGGGCAGTTGTGCTCAAATGTAATTCAAATGGCGTAGTTGAGTTAACATGGAAATAGATGACTATTTGAAAAAAAGGTTCGGTAGTCCTGTTCAAGTGGAAGATTGTTGGGTGAAAATGGAATCAAAATCCCACATAGGTTAAATAAGAAGATGATCAGGATCATATTGAATAGTCACCCACTCATCAGATAAACATGGTTCAATAGATTACATTAACCATACATTTTTTTAGAAAAATCAAATGCTTGAATCTTGATGGTCTCCATACCATTAAATAAAATTAGTTAAATATTAAATTAAGTTTACCACTTCTCTTCTCTCTTTCATAGTAACCAAAGAAAAATATAATTTAAATAAACTTCTTTGGAAGAGATGTTTTAGAGTTATCTTTTAAAACTTTTTTAGCTAGATAATTGATTCATATATTAATCAACAAATTAAGATCTTTTACAAGACATCGTCGGTTGAACATAGGCTTAGTTTTTTTTTTTTATTTAGACAAAAAAAAATAAAAAATAAAACTACCATGGTACAAAAAAATATGCATATATATATGAAGGGTAGACAAAGAAGCATTATAATATTAAAAATAGGACAATAATTGAATTGGATGTATAATACTTGTCACATGGGTTAGTTCCTCCACCTTATTGCTTTAGGGAGGAATATTTGATACCCAAAATCAAAGATTATTCTAGTTTCATATTTATGAGTTTGTTTAGGTCCTTCGGTAATAGTTTTAATTTTTAAGTTTTTTTTTTTTTTTTTTTTTTGTTTTTAAAATTTTGCTTTCTTTAAAATTTCAGCTTCACATTTTTTATATAGATAGTTGGATTATTTGTCAAATTCTAAAAGTTTCTAAATACCACATTTATTTTGATCTCATTTGGTAACCATTTTATTTTTTATTTTTAAAAATTAAGCTCATTTTCTCTCGTTTTCTTTCAATGGTTTACATATTTCTTAAGTATATGAGTTGAACTCTTAATCAAATTTAAAAAACAAAGACAAGTTTTTAAAAAATTATTTTTTTAGCTATCAAAATTCGGCTTCATTTTTGAAAACATAGGTAAAAAGTAGTTAACAAAAAAAAAGTTAGAAGAAGAAGTGGTATTTGTAGGCTTAATTTTCAAAAACTAATATCCAAAAATCATATAGTTACCAAATAGGCTTAGTTTTTCAAATTTTGACTTAATTTTTTAAATCATTGATGAAATTTAGATAACAAAATAAGAAACTTACATGCAGAAGTAATGTTTATAAGTTTAATCTTCAAATATCAAATAGCTATCAAAAAGGATCTTAATATATCTCAACATTATTGATTTTAATTTATTATTATTAATTTTTTAAAAAAAAAAAAATAAATATTGATAAAATTCTGATTTTGCATGTGTGAAAATAGCTGTACTATGACTTTTTAAAAAGAGAATATAGATACCTTAATATAAGTGTAGATCTCTCTCTAAAAGGTACTCAATTTGATTTGGATATATTAATTATATAAGTTTTGGCTAAATTAACGTGATGTGGTAGAAAGTTGGATATTTCATTTAGAAAAAGAAAAAAAAAAAAAAAACCAATTATTGTGTCATATTGCAATAGAGGATGATTTTAATGGTAACAGTTATAAATAAAAAGCATAATTCAAGTTAGTTTTAAAATACAATTTAATTTAAAAATTAAATAAATATAAAATTCAAAGTCCACCTAATTTGCTAACTTGAGTATCAATTGACATGAATTATTATCAACTTCGAGATATGAGAATCAACCCTTATATAATAGGATCGACCTGTGGCCCAGGTAGTTAGAATGTTTCTAAATGCTTCTCTGGCATATTGTAAAAAAAAATTAAAAAAAGTAATTTTAGTCATGCTAATACAAAAATAAAGCCATTAGGAATTTACTGAAAAATTTTCTAATATTATGGGAATATCTAACTCCATTTGTTCGAAATAATAATTTATATTTTTAAATGTTTGTGGACCTCACAATATCAGTAGAACCACTTTAGAGTTAAAAGTGTGCTGACATGGTAAATAATAGATAGAGGGAGTATAGAAAATTTTACATAGTTTCGGAATATTAGAAAGCTAAAGGTTTTTAGTCTCTAAGATTTGATTTCGAGAGCAATCACATGATAAAATTGATTGTAAAGATGACAATCGTAAGTATTTTTTTAGTACAACATAATGAAAAAAAATAATCTAAAGACAAATCAAGTTAGAGTTATTGGTCGAATCCGCCCATGGATGAAGTTTTCAAGCCAGATTGCTGAATGTCCAAATCTTTGAGCACGGATAGCTAACTCATGAGCGATAAAGTTACATTTACAGTTAACCAAAAGAAAACCATGAATGCATCCACGATGGTAAAAACCACGAATGAAATCAACATACGCCTAAACCTTATTTAGGTACCTATTCCTCCCAACCAAAAGGTTTTACACGTCGAAGCTGACAACTGCGAGAAACGTCGAATAGGATGATTTGTGAATCAGTTTCAGTCTAAAGGGGGTAAATGCTAGTTTCAAGAGCTTCAGAAAAACTTTCAAACATGTCAATGGCCTCAGCAAGCTCAACAGACCCCATCAAAGGAAAATGTCTCTCCACAACAAGAATATTATCACCCGTTATGTCACAAATAATGACTCCAATTTCCACCTCACTATTAAACATTGTTGCATCAGGAAACTTCTAAAAACAACGTCACTGCCAACTTGTACTCATTTTTAATCGAGTAGATTCTTTTTTATCATTGTGCCAAAAAAAGTCATTCGACGAGGAGGAGAATATAGGGGAATACTTATGATCTTGTTCGCACGAGACTTCGACAAAGGAAATTTAATTCATGGAGATGAACTTGATTTTATTGATTTGTACTATAAATGTTATAGTCTCTAATTTTTATCCTCTAATTTTTTTCCCCAAATACATAAACTTTAATCCTTAAGCTTGTTGATCTTCTTGGATGATTGGCCTTTGGGCTTGATGATCTTCTTGGAGGATCGGTCTTTAGGTTTGATGATCTTTTCGGAGGATCGGCCTTTAGGCTTGATGATCTTCTTAGAGGATTGGTCTTTGGATATGTTGATCTTCTTGGATGATCGACCTTTGGTTTATTTATTGATTTAGATCGGGTTCGGACT
Organism: Benincasa hispida; assembly: GCF_009727055.1. Taxonomy (NCBI): domain Eukaryota; kingdom Viridiplantae; phylum Streptophyta; class Magnoliopsida; order Cucurbitales; family Cucurbitaceae; genus Benincasa; species Benincasa hispida. Next base: position 48,811,390 of record NC_052358.1, read on the forward strand.
TGTTGATCAGGATAGGCCTATGGCTTTGTTGATCGATTTGGATCGACTTCTGGTTTGTTTATTGGCTTGGATCAATCTTTAGCTTGTTTGATGGATTGACTTTGATCTGAGGGCTGACGAGCTTGTTTTCAAATCAAGGGAGATCAATCTTCAATTTATAGAAAGGAAAGAGACGATCTTGGTGAAATCATTCTTCAATTTGTAGATGGCTTAAAGGTGATTGTTGAAATCTTCAAGTCTTTGAGAAGATCATCAATCTTCAGTTTGTAGATGGCAGAGAGATAATCAATCCGTTGAAGTCTTCAAGTCTTTGAGGAGATCAATCTTCAATTTGTAGATGCAAAGCGACAGACATTTGTTGAAGAAAAGACGATCAATTTGTTGAAAAATAAATGCTCAATTTGTTGAAGGATAGCTCAATTTGTGGATAGCTCAATTTGTTGAAGAATAGATGTTCAATTTTTTTTTAAGTCTTCTGGCTTTGAATCTTCTGAATTCTGGATGTTGAAATTCTCTGATTTCTCCCTTTATCAATTGATGGGTGACCTCCTCTATTTAGAGAGTTTTGGGAGATCTATATGGGTTTAAACTAGGTTGACATTGGGCCCAATTCTTGGGATTGGCCTTAATAGATATATTTTTATTTTATTTTCGCCCAATTTATTTTAATAGAACTCATAATGAATTAGCTTAGGGCCAAATTGCCGTGTGGCATAATTTGATTCAACGAGCTGACATTACCAAATGGATCTGTGCTTAGACAAGTGGCATCATCTAATTTGCTAACTTTCATGTCTTTAATTTTATTTAAAAAATTGTCTGAAATAGCACGTTTAAGTTTTTACCTTACAAAACTAGCATATTTTTTGAAAACTCATAAAAATAGTTTTTCTCAGTTCATCTCAGACAATCGACCACGAGTTTTTAGTTAAAAAAAATCAACTTTTTCCAACTTATAGATTGTTTGAGGCTTTCTCAGGATATCTCGCCAAATTATACACCGAGATTATGTGCATCTCGATACTATATATTTGAGCTTTCTCGGTGAAATTTCAGGCATAATTAACACCAAAATTCATATATTTGAGCTTTCAGGATAGAATCTTAGGCAGGATTAACACTGAGATTCTATATATATCCCAAAATTTACCCAATTTTTTGAAAAATTTGATATTTTCCAAAATTTAAAAATATTGAATTAATTTTAAAAATCTAATTTAATAATTGGAAAACGCATTTGGAATTTTGGAAATTCAAAAAGTTGTGAAAACATAAATTATGCTAAATATTTGAAAAATTACGTAATAATTTGATATGATATTTAGTAAACATAGTTGAATTTGGAGAAAATTTGAAAATAGTATAATATTTGGGAAGATTACAAAAAAAATTAACAAATCTTGGTGTATAATCAGGTGAGATGTACTGAGAAGATCCAAAACAATTGATAAATTAAAAAAAAGTTATCTTTTAACTAATTCTCGATGATCCATCTCGCTCGAGATGGACGGTGAAAAACTATTTTTATGAGTTTTCAAAAAGCATGCTAGTTTTGTAAAGTGAAAACCTAAACATGCTATTTTTCACAATTTTCCATTTTAATTTGAGGAGACATGTGGATTTGTAGTTTGTCTCAAGTTTATCCATCATTAGTTTAAATTAATGACATGACAATTTTTTATTGATTCAAATTTCTTAATCATACATATCTTTAACACTTTTCGACCATAATAATTCAGAAATTAGCGTATGATTCCATTTTTCCTAATAAACAAGACTGTCCATCGAAGATACACTAATAATTTATAACTAGTAACAATATTTTCGAAGTAAAAATAGCTTAATTATTATTAATAAATTTAATGAATCTTTTAATAAAAATAGTTGTCGATATTTTATTGATATATCCATCTAGACACAACCGCTTACCATATTTACTCAGCTTTCAAAAGTGGATTCCCAAAAACTATAGGGAAATTGATAAAAAAGGGGCCATTTAAGTTTTAAATTATGAAATTGAGGCCATTTTAAAAATTATTTTTAAGGAGTGCTTGGTAGATGAAAGACCCCAATGTCTCTATTAGGGTACAATCTTGAACTTTTCTAGAATTTTCACCTTTACCTCTACTTCAAAATTTTCTTCTCCACTCTCGTTCTCTCAATCCACGAGTTTGCAAAATTTTTGGTATTTTTTATTATTCAACCAATTTTTAATAAAATTTAGGTTTTCAAATATAAAGATTTAAAGTTGAAAAAAAAGCTTAAATCTCCATCATTTGGGTGTCCTTTTTTTAGAAAGTTTGAAAAAGAGAGATAAAGATTAAAAAATGAATTTTTTTTTTCTGAAATCATGAAATTTGACTAGAATGTATGAATTTCAACCGAGATTTTGGTCAAGATTCATGATTTATGGCTGAGATTTATGAAAACATTTATTATTGTAAAGGTTGGTGAAAATATTGAAAATTAAAGAAAATAAGGGTATAAAGGTAATTTTGCCTCATCCATCTCCACCAACAAAAGGGCCAAAAATAAATTTTAAAAAAATGGTTGACAAGAGAAATAACAAATTTTTAAGTTTCATTTAAAAAAATGATAAAAATTTCAAAATTATAAAAATAACAAAACGAATTTATATAATAGAAAATACTAATTAGTAAATGACAAAACAAGTACAAATGACAAATGAGAATGCAAAGATATACTGTTTAAAAAACAACCCGACTACCATACATACACTATACCTAAACATTCTAGAATCACAAATACACTCTATCTAAGCATTCTAGAACTACAAAGATTAAAAATCACCTAATATGGTCCTCAACGCTTTCAGTTGTCTATAAAATTCGTATATGCAAGGGAAGATGACCACCAAGCAGTGGGGTCATTAGAAACTAGGTGAGTGGGGGTCATTAGAAACTAGGTGAGAAAGAGTAAAGTTGATTTTACTAGTTGTTGTTGGCAAGTTAATATTTGTAGAAATATGATTTTTTTTTTTACACAAATCAGGAAGTTTCATCGTTTTCATTCCATGAGACCATTTTACTCATAGGATCTTGAAAACCAACTTTAAACATTATCAATCTCATAATGTTAAAAAAGATGTTCAAAGTAGAAACAAAAAAGGAAAGAACTAGCCAAGATGATGTAATTCAAGAAAAGGTTGTTGAACATGAAATTAAGGAGAAAAAAAGATTTTGGGGACGGCCAAATGAAGAAGATAAAGAATATGAGATTTAGGGTTTAATTTCCATTATATATATATATATATATATACGAATATGTTTTAAACATTTAAAATATAATTTTATTTATATGCTTCTTTTCATATGAAAAAAAAAAAATAAAATTAAGTTGATAACAATAATTTAATTTTTATTTATATGCTTCTTTTTAAGTACAACAAGTCATTTTTACGTGTTTCTATATGAAAAATTGAAAACATCGCACATATGGGAAAAAATCAAATTAAGTTGATAAGAATATGTAAAAATAAAAATATATATATATATATATTTAGATATATTGAATTTGAAACAAATATTTAAACAAATCGAAAATTAGTTAGATAAAATCAAATTTGATAATAAAAGATAAATCAAATACAAATTGGAGAGAAACATCAAGAAGTTTTGTTTATTGTGATTAATTAGATAAGTGATAAGAAAAAATTTAATTTGATAATAAAATATAAATTCAAATATAATTCGAGAGAGAAAAATCATGAAGAAAGCTCATTTATTTATTCATAATTTCATTTCCATTTGAGCTTCAACAATTACATTGTATTTATAACTCTATCAACCACAAAACCTATGAAAGAAGCCTAACTCATTATAGGGACATAGCAAAAAATACTTATTTGTTTGTCAAAAAAACAAATTAATGGTATAATGATATAATAAGATGACAAGGAATAAAAGATGATTAAAAAAGTACAAAAAAATGATAATATATAAATGAAATATACAATTTATTAGATGATAATATGTATATAATATTGAGTAAAATCCTAATTATGATAAAAAAATTTAATTCAAATTTAAAATAATAAAAAACGAATAAAATAATATAAAATCTAAAGATATATTATAAATTAAAATAAAAAAAGTGAAACAAATATTGATTAGTTCCGAATATTTTCGAAAAATGGTTAAATCCAATCAAAATAGATATGAAACCGTCAATTCAAATTTTAAAATGGGAGAAAAATTCGGCACCTCTTAAATAAGTTAGGTTAAAGTCTCGTAATCGACGATTCTATTTACATTGTATTTCTATTGAGAATTGATACACGATCTCATAATAGACAATTCCATTTACACGGATCTCATAATAGACAATTCCATCTATACTATATTTTTGTTGAGAATTTATACACGGTATTGCAATTATATAGTACTCGAAAAAACTGTTAGTCGACCATATCAGGGATAATTTGGGAATTAAAAAATACATGTCGTGCATTTTTATCAAAAATCTTATATTTTCATTTTTTTTTTTGACAAAAATCTATATCCTTCAATTTTCCTTTAAAAAATGGGCCCATTTTCAGAAATAAAAACTAAAATGCCCAAGTTTGTTCTTTTTCCAAAATTAATGGCATATATTGCTTACAGAGTTAATTTCTATCTTATGCTTCAATAAATTTAAGTTTAAAAAAATTATTTAGAGTTGAACAACGATTAAAGTGGAAGTGGAGATTCTATAAATTTAAGATTTGGCTTCATATATTTTGCTCACTTCATAGTTTCAACAAACGATTTAAAATTAGAATTTAACTCTCACTAATTTATATCATAGTACAATTGTGTTTTCAAAAAGCATGGTTAACCATAATTATTTTAACAATCACTCAAATTTCAAAGCTTAGATTGTCTATTCCTTTTAGAATATTATATCATAATTAATGATACTAAGGTTCGTGATTTGGATTGTAATCAATATGACAATAAGTTTCTACCATCAAGTGTTGGATTTTTTTTTTTTTTTTTTTAACTTAAGGTATATAATGGGATACTCTAATTTCTAACCTTAAATATTTGTTTAATCGTACCACATTATAATCCACCAATCAAAGCTAAGACGATGTACAGTTTAAAGAGTTTGGGGCTAGGTTTCATATGATGCATCTTCCAAAATAAATCTTCCCTAGCACGTTACTCCTAAAATGCAACTATACCGATAAAGTTTAGGTTTTTTCAAGTTTACGGTATTCATTTGGTTCAATTGATGAAGATTTTAATTATTTTCAATACAAGATATTTACATACCATAGTACAAAGTACATATTTAGATGACTCATTATAGTTGTTGTTTCTAGCTATTAGGTCTTTTTTAGTTGTTAGAAGGTATAAGATTTAAATTATCTTAGGTATTTTGTGTTGTTGAAAATTTAGCTAGTTTCAATACAAGGTATTTGTGTGGCAAAACTGATAAGAAAATTATTCCAGCATTTTTCAGTAAAAGATATATGGTAGAATGTTATAGATATAAAGTAAAGGAATTGAGAACATAAGACAAAACACAAATACCATCTTTATAATTATGAAAAATAGATAATTAATAAAACATAAAGTCTTTCCTCATTAATAAAAGAGTTGGGGTGAATAGATATATGGTATATGATGGATAATCCCAAATTAGATTTTATTCTTCACATACACGGTATTTTTGCATCCAAACTAGATATATATTTCTTTCGACACAATTTTTAAAACTTTTACACTATCCATGAATTTTATGTTAGGTGTTATATTTTTAATTTGTTATTAATAACAAAATTTTTGCTTGTTTTTAGGAGTTATTTTCAAGATTTGTTTTCAAAAGTTGGTTCATTAAAATAAATCATCTAATATTCCTTCATTCGAGGAATTAGTTTGTTTTTAATTGGATTTTAAATTTGTTAGTATTGCAGTTAGATAAGGGATATTTTTTATATTTGATAAATTCGATTAAAAATTCTAAAACAATTATTTGGCCATTTATTCAAAGAAAAAGTTTTGACGGTCATTATCTAAAATTTCCATTAGGTTTTGGCCATTTCTCCAAACAACCCTAATATATTTGGAGTTGTACATTTGCCACTAAGGAATTTGCAACAACGGCCTCGTAGTCCTAAGACCATCAAGGCCCATGAATCTTGGGCCTACAAATAGCCTCCAGCTGAGTTCGTTCAAAAGATATGGGCCTCAACAATTCTCTTTCTGGGCCCATTTCGAAGGATTGTAATATGGGCTGTCTACACCTACACAGTTATTAGAGATTCAAACCCTATGCAAAACTTATTTTCATAGATGTCTATATTATTGGATATTTACATATAAGATTTTTATGTAAATTAGGATCAAAATATTCCTTTAGAGGTTAGCAGGTAGTGCATTTATGGCTATATATTAGGAATTTATGGCTATTTATTAGGAAATTTTTCCCCATATTTTCAAGTTTTCTTAATGCTGAAAAGCGATTATGACCAAATATATTGAATTATGCATTTGACCAAGTCCGATTCATTTCAATCATTTATGCATTTTTGATGTATTATTTTCTCTATTTATTCATATTATTCATCTTCTCCAGAATTTTGTTGCAATTTCGAGGGCATTATTCAATTCCTTCAACAAAGGTTGCACTTCATGTTCTCTTCCTTTACAAAAAATTGATGGGTATGTATTGTACATTTTGTGATAATTTACGGATACTATTACACTTAATCGTGTTCAATATATTCGTATGTATATGCAATATATTACATATTTACATGTATACAATATATTTCATAGTTTATTTCGAGTCAACATATATTTTATACTATATATGTCAATGTACAAAGAAGATAAGAATCCTTTCACAAATGGAATTTAAGAAGAGAGTAAAATGTGGTCATTGTGGAAGATTAGATGTTCTCTTACCCAATAATACTCACCATTGTTGAATTTTCTGAATGATTTCATACACCCACTTTTATGATAAAACTTCATCATTTATGTTATGAAGTTTATTTTGAAGGTTGTCATCAAGTTATTCTTTAAAGGTTATAGTACTTATCATGTTGTTTTTAAGTTATATTTTAGAGTCTAATGATAAACTCTCAATGGGATAACTTCAACTCGTAATCGCAATGACCCAATTGCAAAAGCGGAGCTCCCCAACTATTTGTCATTTCGGGTTAAGAAGATGTGAAAGCGCCTCTCTCTCTATAAGAATGGTGCGTTCCAAGGTGTGAAGTGAGATAGAAAAGTGGGAGAGAAGGGGTTTTGAATAAGACGATCTTTTCATATTTCATTTTTGTTTCCATATTGATATTGAAAAGCAATAAGATTTGGAGGTGTTAAGCTTTTTATCATCCTAGCGTCAAGAAGTTGTCCCATTGAGAATTTATCATTAGACTCTAAAATATAACTTAAAAACAACATGATAAGTACTATAACCTTTAAAGAATAACTTGATGACAACCTTCAAAATAAACTTCATAACATAAATGATGGAGTTTTATCATAAAAGTGGGTGTATGAAATCATTTAGAAAATTCAACAATGGTGAGTGTTAATGGTAAGAGAACATCCGCAATTTTTTGAGTTAATGACCTAATCTTCCACAATGACCACATTTTACTCTCTTCTTAAATTCCATTTGTAAAATGATTCTTGTCTTCTTTGTACATGAGTCAATATATACTATAGAATATATGTTGACACAAAATAAAGGAAATTTGTTTCCATTGCAACATGAGGGACACTGGAAGAGGAATTTTACCAAATACTTGGCAGAAAAGAAGAAGACCAAGCAAGGTAAATGCGATTTATTTGTTTTGGAAAATTATTTAGTGAAGAATGATGATTCAGCCTGGATAACAGATTCAGGCGCCACTAACCATGTTTGTTTTTCATTTCAGGAAATTAGTTCCTGGCGGCAACTGGAGGTTGGGGAGATGACGATGCATGTTAGAACTGGACACGTCGTCTCAGTTGTGGCAATGGGAGGACTCCAGCTTACTTTAAAGAATAGATATATTTTATTAGAAAATGTATTTATTGTTCCTAACTTAACGAGGATCTTAATTTCTGTAAAATGTTTGATTGAACAAAAATATTATGAACATTTTTCTACGAATAAAGTATATATTTCTAAGAAAGGTATAAAACTTTGTCTTGCTGAGCTGGAAGATAATTTATATGTGCTAAGACTGTTAGCAATAAAGTCCTCCTAGATACTGAAATGTTTAAAATTGCGATAAATCAGAATAAAAGACTTAAATTTCTCATAAAGAAAATGTCCATCTTTGGCATGAAGGAACTCTATGAGGAGAGAACCTTGAGCAGAAGCAAGATCGTCCCAAATCCATTTTTCATTTAATATAAGTTTTACAGTAAATTAAGAACAAGATATGCATTTACATAAATTATAGCATTCATTAATAAAGGAAAACTTGGGGTTTCAGAAACCCTTACCTTTGAAGACTATTCTTCAAGAACCCCTCGAACAAGTCACAAATGGATCTCCTTCTCCAAATGGGACACCACCAAACGGAGCATCCTGTATTCTCTTTAGGGATTGAGAATGACAGGAGGTGTGGGCTCTGCCTTAAGTTTTTGGAAGAGGAAAGGAGATGGAGAGGAGGAGAGGGAGGAGAAGAAATTTTCTTCCCTTTTCGTTTTTTAGAGAGAATTATTCTCTCGGTGTTTCATGAAAGAAGATGAATTAGCACCCATCATTTTTCTCTGACCCCTCTCATCACGTATTTGACTGAGAGAAATTAGGATAAAGCTATGCGATTGTCTAGCAAAATCTATGCGATCATTTAGCTCATCGTTTAGTTCGGTCTGTCGCCTACAGACACTACACGATTGTTTACTTTGGGCAAGCGATCGTCTAGCAAAACTATGCGATCATTTAGTAAATACGGTACAATGATTTAGCACCCTACTACACGATTGTTTAGCTCGTCCAACCGTCGTTTAGTAAATTCGTTTTTACTTGACGACTTCGTGAGTTTCTTTTGTGCCGAGAGAAAAATCTCAAAATCATTTTCAATCGTTTGTAAATCACCTTTTCAAAAAATAGGAAAACCACTTTCTTTTTAAACTGACGGTTACCATGAATCCAATAACCACCCACTCATTTGGTTATTAAAGAAAAAGAATTAATTTTCCAATAATTAATATTATTATAAATATAAATGATAACCAACTTATCATACTATATTTATAATCTGTAGTTTTAATATTTCATCTTATGAAACATATAAACCATAATTCTTTTTCTATTCCATGGTACTTAATATAAATCTCATTTACATCAATCCTCCACTAGATGTATCTTATACATCATACCGATTATATCATATATAATCAAAATACCCCTTGTCAATTTGAACATTTCAAATCAACACCAAGAACTGATCCTCAACTAAATCCATTGAACTACCAAGGGGACCTCATGGACTTGTAGCTCGAAGCTCCAACTGTATGTGAATAACTGACTAAACTCTTTAGTCACGAGATCCACCATCCATTAACTGCCAGGCACTTCAGTAAAGACCGACAACTGAACTCTCCTTACCACAGATATATTATGTGTCCATCTTAACCAATCAGTAGTGCGACAAACCTTCACAGATCGCTCGTAAATACAGCTGGGCCAATAAGCGTTATGCTCATGTAGTTACATTTGTCTTCTTGAGTACCACTGATCCCTCTAATGAACATAAGTCATAGTCCTGAAGGATCTCATACTGAGAGTTCCATGAGCGGGTTTATATCGCTCCGATTTCACAGTGACCGAAACATAAACGACATACATTCCATACATATAGTTATGCATATTAAACTCATTATCGGTATGCTCAGAATACAATAAAACATAAGGAAAAAAGGTTCATACCAGATGAAGACTATCTTCGTATGTCTTAACCCTCAGCAGCGGAAAACCTCCCACCGATCTACCGGCACCCGACGAGTATGTCGACTGCAACAACACGATCTGAACGTACACGAACAATGCAGCGGCGACGACACCACCATAAGAGAAACCTGGGTATCCTCGGCGTAAAAGACCCAAAGAGTGGGCTCTGGTGAGTTCGGTAGAGGACGGAGGAGAAGGCGTCATGTAGATAATAAGCAAGTGGGAGATGAACTCTGCTATCATATAGCAGAAATACTTATCGTATAGTAGAGCTACACGATCGTTTAGGAAAGATGTATACGATCGTTTAGAGAACGCGTGAAATAGACGATCGTTTAGATGAACGAGCTTCTATCATATAGGCTCTTGCGATTGTTTTCACGGATTCTTTTTGGGCGCGGGAAAATACGAATGCATGATTGAATTTTTATCAAATGAAAATGATTGACCTAGCCATTCGCACCCATACAAATCAAAGGATTGCCCTCATGGCAGGAATTCTCAACTCACTCAGGATTGAGGTCATGTTACCTATGGTCATCCTAGTGAAGTGAAATCTCTATCATGAACGGTGTTATATAACGAGACATTAACACTTCGTGGTCAGGTCTTATACAAACTCTTTGTATAGGACGCCCTCTCTCGCATGTCCCCAACACGAATGATCAGAATCAGATCATCTGTAACAAGTCACAACAATTGTTACCATTCCACAAAGCGGGCTGCGTCCGTAGCATTACCAGGATAAGGTTTCCCTCTTATGTCCATATACTACAGATCATTTTGGTTATCACTCAAGACATGATTCACTTGTATGTCACCACATACATGCTTGAGTCACATACAGATAACCAGGGATTTTATGTTTATTGGTTTGTGGTAAAGCAAATAAAATAAATAACCGGGCAAAACAACAAGATGTGAAGTAAATATCATATATTAACAATCACAAATGTTCGTATATACTGTTTACAAACTACAAGACACGAGACTTTAGGGCATCAACCCCAATAAGTCCTACTATGACTAAGTCTTCTGTTCTAAAGAAAAGCTGTGGCCACTATGTTCTTATAAAATAACACTTATTTTATTAACAACAATATGTTTATACAAAATTTACAAACTACGAGATTACAAGAAGATTTAGGACACCAATCCTAACATGGCACCTAGGATTAGGACACATAAATCTCAATAGGATTGAGAGACTGGTCAAGAATAGACTTCTAAGTGTGTTAGAAGAAATTTTTTTACTTGTGTGTGAGTCATGCCTTGAAGGCAAAATGCTAAAAGATCTTTTACTGGAAAAGGTCACAGGGCCAAAGAATCTTTAGAACTTGTACATTCAGACCTCTGTGGTCTAATGAATGTTTAGGCCAGAGGGGGGTTTGAATATTTCATCATTTTTGCTAATGATTATTCTATATATGGGTATGTTTATTTAATGCAACATAAGTTTGAAACCCTTGAAAAGTTCAAGGAGTACAAGGTTGAAGTTGAAAACGCATTAAATAAAACTAATTAAACATTTCGATCAAATCGAGGTGGAGAGTATTTGGATCTGAAATTCCAAAACTATTTGATAGAACATGGAATTGTATCCTAAACTCTCGGCACTTGGTACACCTTAGCAAAATGGTGTATCAGAAAGGAGAAATTGAACCCTATTGAACATGGTTCGGTCTATGATAAGTTATGCTTCCTTACTTGACTCGTTTTTGGTTTATGCAGTACATATTACAGCTTACATTTTGAATTGCGTTCCATCTAAAAGTATTACTGGAACACCCTTGGAATTATGGAATGGTCGTAAAGGTAGTTTATGTCCATTTTAGGATCTAGGATTGCCCAACACATGTGCTTGAGGCAAATCTGAAGAAATTGGAACCTCGTTTTAAATTGTGCCTATTTGTAGATTACCCTAAAGGAACGATAGGTGGTTACGTCACGATCTTAAGGATAATAAATTGTTTGTGTCGACAAACACTACCTTGTTAGAAGATAGCCACATAAAGGAGTATAAACCCAATAGTAAGATCGTGTTAAATAAACATTCCAAGAGTTGTTGAAGTTGGTTCTGAAGGAACTCTAATTACAGAGAGCCTTTGAGCGGAAGCGGATCATTCAAACTCCATTGTGAAAGAACTTATGCGTTTATAATCATACATAACATAATATGCATTATAAACTAAATTATAACATGCTTTGAAAGTAAAAACAAAGGATAAGAGATTATACCTTTGAAGAACCGCTTCTTCAAGAATAATCCCCCGATCGTTCATGAACTCAACGAACAACTCAATCTCCCTCGAACAAGTAACAACTCGATTCTCGAACAAATTGGACACTACCACAAGATTACCTTAATATTCTCGGTGTGAGAATCCAGGAATGGTGGGCTCTAGCTTATTTTGGTTTGAGGGAAGGTTTAGTGTGGAGGAGGAGAACGATTGAGTAAATGACAATAGTATTGTGTGATGAAGTCTATCGCATAGACTTGATACTTGATCGTTTAGATATTGGAACTATCATATAGTTTCTCGAGTACTAAACTCATTAGTCGTGTGTTTTTCGTAGGTTGAATAATTAGAAAACCAATTTTCATCTTTATTCCCCTTTGCCATAAAAACCGTATAACTGCCCACTAAGGGTGGTTATTATAAAAAATATTTTTAATTATCAAATAACTAATAAATATAAATAAATATGATAACTAACTTATCATATTATATTTATAATCTATAGTTTTAATATTGCATCATATTATATAAACCATAGTTCTTTTTCTTTATTTTATGGCATTTAATATAAATCATATTTATATTAAATTTAACTATGAATCTAATTCATAGAAATTATATTTGAATCATATCAAAATATTAGTTCCTCCAATCAAACAATAATGTATCAAATACATTATGTCAATTATACCATATATAATTGAATTTATTTAATTATGTCATATATAATCAAATTCCCTCTTATTAATTTGAACATTTCAAATTAATTCGAAAAACTGATTCTCAACTTGAATCCATTGAGCTACTAAGGGGACCTTATAGATCTGTAGCTTGAAACTCCAACGGTACGTGAATAACTAACTAAACTCTTTAATCACATTATCCACCATTCGTTAGCTGCCGGGAACTCCACTAAAGACCGACAGTTGCACTCTTCGCACTACAGATATATTTCTGTGTCCATTGGATATAACCAATCAACAGTACGATGACTCTTCACAAATCGCTTGTAAGTACAGCTAGGCCAAATTACCATTTTGCCCCTATAGTTACATCTAACTCCTTAATTACCACTATTTCCTCTAATGAGCAATAGATCATAGTCCCATTATGACTAAACTCCTCTTGGGCCAAGAGAGGGTGTGGCACCACATTGTTCATGCCCCGAAATCAGCCCTTAAGGCAACAATTTATCTACTTACCTAAACGTTAAGGATGGAGTAAATTGTGTTCCCAGCTTCCCAGTCAGACGAATCCCAAAATGGTAGGCTTATTGAGTCGGTAATCTGGCCACTCCCACTCATACAAATCAAAAGACCACTTTCATAGGCAAGAGTTCACAACTCACTCAGGATTCAGGTCATGTCACCTATGCTCATCTTGGTGAAATGTAAGTCTCTATGAACGGTGTTAAATAATGAGACTAATCATTTCGTGGTCTGGTCTTATACAAACTCCTTTGTATAGAACACCCCCGCTCATATGTTTTTACATTAATGATCAGGATCAGATCATTTGTAGCACTTCATAACAATTGTAACATCTACAAGGCGGGTCGTATTCATAGTGTCACTAGGATAAGGTACTCAGCGTTATCCATCTACTACAGACCATTTAGGCTATCACTTAAACATTATCCACCTGTATGTCTCTACATACATGTTTAAGCTACAGAAAATAACCTTTGGATGTTAGTTTATTGGTTTATAGGTTAATGTTACTAAATTTCAAATTCATATTTTATTAAATAAATAAAATATTTGTACATTACAATTATAAACTAATTTAGGGCATCAACCCCAAAAATCTCCTACTTGTCCTAAAGCTAGAGGGTGTACATCATAAAAGCCACACTAATACATAAGTACACAAAATAGTAAACTAGGGCATAATATGCGCCCAATATAAAATCTTCCACTTTCCTTAGACTAGATGTGGCCTGTCCCATAAACCCATACAATGCAGGTGACCCTTAAACACCTTAGTTGTGATGGTCTTTGTAAATGGATCAGCAATGTTATGCTCCAAAGCTATCTGTGTGACAATCACGTCCCCTTGATGCACAATCTCTTAGATGACAGAGAATTCACTTCACTAGGATGACCATAGGTAACATGACCTCAATCCTGAGTGAGTAGGAAACTCCTGCCTTTGAGAGCGGTACTTTGATTTACATGGGTGCGAGTGGCCAGATCGCTGACTCAAACCTACCACTTTGAGGATTCGTCTGATTTGGGAGCTAGAAACTCAGCTACACAAGATGGAATTCACTCATTCCCCGAAGTAGGGGTAAGTGGATAGATTGCTCCCTTAAGGGCTGATTCTGGTGCTTGAATGATACGGCACCATACACCTTCTCATGGCCTGAAAGGTTTCCACACATAGTAGGACTATGTTGTATTGTTCATTAGAGGGATCGATGGTACTTAAGGAATTAGATGTAACTACAGGGGCAAAACGGTAAATTGGCCCAACTGTACTTATGAGCATCTGTGAAGGGTTATCGTACTATTGATTGGTTATATCCGATGGACACAGAAATATATTTGTGGTAAGAAAAGTTCAGTTGTTGGTCTTTAGTGGAATGTCTGGCAGTTAATCGATGGTGAATTTCGTGGCTAAAGAGTTTAGTCACCTATTCATGTACGATTGGAGCTTCAAGCCATAGGTCCATAAGGTCCCCTTTGTAGCTCAATGGATTCAAGTTGAAAATCAGTTTTTGGGTCAGTTTGAAGTGTTCAAATTGATAAGAGGGAGCTCGATTATATATGATATGATTGAGCTGGTTAATTATATATGATATGATTGACTTTATGTATGACTACATTATTTAGAGGAAAATTGATATAAATATGATTTATATCTAGTGAAGGAGAAAACACTATGGCTTATATGTGATATTAAACCATAGGTTAATGAATATAATATGATTATATTTATTATTTTTAATTGAACAATTATAGGATAATTGTGTCGACGTTTTCTCCTTAACCGTGTGATAGTGGGAGGTTTCATTCAGTTTTCTTAACTGAAGAATAAAATGAAAATCATTTTCATTTTGCAAGAAGTCACATAATTCGCTCACGGTATGTATACTGCCTATCGCATAGCAAACTGAGAGATTACACGATAGCTCAAAGTTTCTAAACGATAGTATACACGTGCGCTTCTTTCTTAACGATCGCATAGGAATTGATAAACGATCGTCTAGCTTTTTCCTAAATGATCGCGCGCTTCAGCATTTACTAAATGATTGTCTATATGATCGCAGCCTATTTACTGAACGATTGTGTGCCTTCTTCTAAACAATCAAGCATTGTATATACGATAGACCCGATATTCTCCCACTTGCTTGGTCGTGGTATACAATCTTCGTTTCCCCCTTCCCTATACCAAATCCAACAGAGCACACACCTCCTAGATTCTCACACCGAGAATATCGAGGGTTCTAACTGGTGGTGTCATTCCCATTGCTGTGTTCATGTGGAGGTCGTTCGTGGGTAGACGACCGGTGATTTGGTGAACAATTGCTTGGACATTCCAGCGAGAGCGAGAGGAGCAGTCCATTGTTCGAGAGCGAGATTTTGGTGAATACGGTAATTCTTTAA
This sequence comes from Benincasa hispida, assembly GCF_009727055.1. Classification (NCBI taxonomy): domain Eukaryota; kingdom Viridiplantae; phylum Streptophyta; class Magnoliopsida; order Cucurbitales; family Cucurbitaceae; genus Benincasa; species Benincasa hispida. The sequence continues at coordinate 48,827,144 of NC_052358.1, forward strand.
CTGGTACGTATCTCCTCTCTTGTTGTTTATTGTTCCAAGCATGCTGGTAATTTGTTGCATAATGCATATCTGTTCTGTTAGATTGTAAATGTGGTAATTCTGTCATAATGATTTTGGAACGATCCGCTTTCACTCAGAGGTACTCTTATATAAGAGTTCCTTCAATTCCTACTTAAAACAATCGAATTAAAAGCCACAGAATTCCCAAGGAACCCTATAAGTATCTTACCTTTGAATTTGGAGCCTCAAATCAATCTTCAAGTCCATGAATTTACCCAAAAGTTACACCACACCTTGAATTTCGAGTAACCTCCAACTAGTAGCGTGTTCCTCCATTTTCTTACTTGTTCTTCACAATTTCTTAACGAAACTCTCCTAATTTCTTTCCTAATAACTCCCCAGAGGTTTAGCTTACTTTTCCCTCAAGGAATTACTCTAATTGAGTATGTTTCAACTCATTTCCCCTCTTCCCCTTTTATAGGCCGAGAACCTCAACTCTTACCATTCCACCTTCAATTTCCAACTGAAAGCTCCTAATTTCAATCAACCCCAACACCTAGCTGATACATCTCCCACCTCTTGTCCCTCAAATCACAAATTAACAACCTAATTCCTTGAATTTCTCAAGTTTTATCAAAAACCCATTTCTATCTTATCCTTCTTGAATTTTTCCCTTCCCCCTAATTCTTTTTACAATTTCTGGTTCAAAAGGAACTAATAGTTGCCAAAATTTCATTCAAATCCTTCAATTTCTCAAATTTAAAAATGTTCAGCGCCTTGCGCCCATTCTTGCGTGCAACCGAGTGCTTCCTCACTAGCACCTGGCCCTTACTCGATACACGGTAGCCTTTACTCGATGCACGTTAGCCTTAACTTGATGCATGATGGTCTTTACTCGATGCATAATAGTCTTTACTCGATGCACAATGGCCTTTACTCGATGCACGATGACCTTTACTCGATGCACGATAGCTTTTACTTGATGTATGATGCCCTTTACTCGATGACATTTTGGTAATTACTCGATGATACTCGATGCCTGATCCCTTCCTCGCTCACGCATACTCAATGCGCAATCCTTTCCTCAATCATGCATACTCGATGCACGATCCTTTCCTCGATCATGCATACTCGATACATGATCTTTTCCTCGATCATGCATACTCGATGCATGATCCTTTCCTTGATCATGCATGGCTTTTACTTGATGCTTACCTAATGCTTACTCAATGCTTACCTAGTGTTTACTCTATGTTTGGCCACCCTTTTCACGGCCAACACTTAGCCAAAAATTTCTTCTTGCTAGGCTAACTTATAAACATCCAAGAGTCAAGTTTCCAATACCTTTTTCCTTTTTCATTTCCTTATCCTTTATCCATTTCCCTACAATTGTATATTATCTTAAATATTAAATCCCTCATTTTACTAATCTCAACAATAAACATATTTAAGTAGGAAAAGTAGGGTTCGGGTTTCACAAATAGCGACAAGAAGCTGGAACCCACGACCACAAACGACTGTGACGACGACGAAGGGAAGCGTGAATCGAGCTTCGATGATGGTTTTCGTGAGCCACGATTCATATTTTGTGTGTTTCTTGTTTTGTTATTATATATATTTCTTTTTTTCCTTTTCTATTTCTTTTTAGTTTTTTTCCTTTTTTTTTTAGATTTCTTTATTTTCTGGTTTTCTGGTTTTCTTTTTTCTTTTTTTTTTTCCGTTTTCTTTTCTTTCTATTTTTTTACTTTTCTTTTTTCCCTTTTTTACTTTTCCTTTTCCTTTTCTTTTTTTTTTTCAAAGTTTTTCTTTTTCTTTTTCTTTTTTACGTTTTTTAACCTCTCTCTTTTTTTCTTTTTAATCCTTTCATTTCTTTTTTTTCCTTCTTTTCTATTTTTACTGTTTTTTTTCTTTTTCTTTTTTTTTTTAATATCTTTCTCTCATTTTTGTTATTTGCAATTTAAATTTTCTTATATTATTATTAAATTTAGTTTTACCCTTTTCCTTTTTTTTATTTTATTTCTCCTCTTTCTTTCCAACTTCCCTCTTTTTTGTTATTTAAAATTTAATTGTTATTATTTTTTTTTTACTAACTTGCCCCCGTTTACCTTTTCCCCTTTTTTTACAGGTTAAAACAATCAGTATTTTGCACTTAAGGGAGTGATTCTTTCATAGCCCACCAACTTCTACATATACTTGCAAAAGGGATTTTTTTTTTCTTGCAGTAGTGTCCCAATAAGCGACTGCCACCTTTGCTGATCTTAGAAAAGACTGATTCATTTGGGCTAGATCATTTTGGCCTTAGAGAGGTTTGAATCATCTTGACCTTAAAGAGAGTCAGGTAATCTTCTTCTGGAGAGGGTCGGATCATCTTGCCCTTAGTGAGGGTTGGATCATCTGACCCTGCCGAATCATCTCACCTTAGAGAGGGCTGGATCACTTTGCCCTTAGTGAGAGTCGGATCATATTGCCCTTAGTGAGGGTGGGATCATATAACCTTATCGAATCGTCTCACTCTTAAAGAGAGTCGGGTCATCTTGTCCTAAGGAAGGGTCGAGTCAACTTCCCTTGGAGAAGGTCGGATCATCTTACCCTTAGCGAGGGCCAGATGATTTGACCTTGCCGAATCATCTTACCATTAGAGAGGGTTGAATCATCTTGCCCTTAATGAGGGTCGGATCACCATTTAGTTTATACTCTTACGATGAGGAGTTTTTTTCCCTTTTTTTTTTTTACATTTATCAAGCATAAAATTTCTTAAGAAACTTGTCGTTGATTGGGCCAATTCTTAATATGTCTTGATCAACGATCTTGTATGCTCTATTTGTGTAGAACTCTTTGACGATGTAGGCTCCATCCCATTTAGATGTGAACTTATTTCTCGTATGCCTCATCGAGATAATGGGTCTTCTTATAGCAAGCACCAAATCACCGACTTGAAAAGATCGAGGTTTCACGTGCTTATCAAAGGCTTTAGACATTCACGCTTGGTAATATTCCAATGCTTGTTGAGCTTCCAGCCGCTTTTCATCAAGTGCTTCTAACTCTTGAAGCCATAACTTGGCATTGTCTTCTGTTATCAATCCCTCTTGTACTGCCATTCTTGGTGATGGAATTTCTATTTCCATAGGGAGGGCAGCTTCTACTTCTTAAATAAGAGAGTATAATGTAACTCCTGTAGGAGTACGATGAGTGGTTCGATAAGCCCACAATGCCTCATCAATCTTTTCTTGCCAATCCCTCCTTGACTTAGAGTCAATTTTCTTCAGCAGGTTACACAACGTGTTGTTGAATGCCTCTGCCAACCCATTTGCAGCACCGTTGTACATAGATGACTTGTACTGCTTAAACTTGAATTTCTCGCACAACTGGTCCATCAAGCCATTGGAGAACTGCCTCTCATTATTTATCACAATTCGATGAGGGATACCGTACTGATAGATGATGTGAGTATGAATAAATTCCATCACATTTTCCTTCTTAGCTTCTCTCAAGGCGATAGCATCAACTCACCTTGAAAAGTAATCGGTGGCTGCAAGGATGTAAGAATGTTCTGCTGACGACTTTGGCGTTATAGGGCCAACAAGATCAAGTCCTCACGCTTCAAAAGGCCATGAAGCCACAATCGGATTTAGAGCTCGGGTAGTGATGAATGAAGTTTGCATTGTATTGACAAGCCTCACACTTCTTTGCTTACTACATCGAATCTTGGATCATCCTTGGCCAATAGTAACCCATCCTTTTCAGTTGGAACTAAAGCTTTGGTCCAGATTGATGCACGTCGTAGACTTTTGAATTCACTTCTTCCAAAGCCTTAATTGATTCCTTCTTTCTAAGACATAGAAGAAAGACCCCTTCAAGAGAGAAGTGATATAAAATCCCTTTGTAATAAATGAAATGAGCAACTCTTCTTCGAATCTCGATTTTATGGCGGAGGTCATCTGAAAGCCTTCCATGCTCATGGTTCTTCCTCATCAATTAAACATACTAATATTGCATTCATTTCTTCACATGTAGTCTTAACTGGAGGTATAACCCACCTTTGACAAAGAAATATACTTAGAGACACATCGTTTAGAACTTTTAGGGTAGTAGCCAAGTTCGCCATATTATTTTCTATCCTCGGGACATACTCCAATGTCATGCTTTCAAATTTCTCCATCAACTATCAGACATAAATGAAGTAAGGCTTCAAGTCATCATGTTTCATATCATACAGGAGTAATACCTGATTGATTATCAATTTTGAGTCACCAAAAATCTCTATGTATGATACTCCAATCTTAAAAGCCATTTAGAGGCTGATTATTAAGGCCTGGTACTCAGCGACATTGTTCAAGCACAATTCAGCAAGCACAAAGCTATAAGGTAGCATGTGTTTCTCTGGTGAAAGGAGGACGATGCCTACCCCCATACCACTCTTTTGTGCTGCACCATCGAAGAACATGATCCAAAGCTCCGTGATTTCTGTGAAGAGAACTTCATCATCAGGCAGGTCTTCACTTAACTTCCAATCTGATGGAATTTGGTGATCTGCTAAGAAATCGGTCGACATTTATTCTTTAATTGCCTTTTACACCACATAGAGAATGTTGTATTACTGAAACATGATTTCCCATTTGGCCAAATGCCCAAAGATGATTGGCCTAGATATAATGTACTTGATGGGGTCAACTTTCGTAATTAGACGAATTGTGAAGGCCTGAATATAGTGTCTCAACTTGTCGATAGGAAAGAAGAGCGCAAGGAACGTTTGCTCAATATGAGAGTAATTGATTTCACCTCTGGTTAAAGTTATGCTTAGATAGTAGAGAGCACACTTTTTTCCCTTCTCTCCTTCTTGTGCAACAATGTACAATATTGATGGCTTGCCTGCTACAGAAGTGCCTAGGATAGAGGGACTAAGTAAGCACCTCTTTATGCTATCAAAAACATTATGACAGGCCTCATCCCATTCAAATTTTTTTCTTTTTCTCATCAACCTTGAAAAGGTTGACACCGACCAACCAAGTTGGAAATAAACCTCTAGATGTAAGCCAGGCGCCTCTGAAGACTTCTTAACTCATGTAAATTCTTTGGCCTCGGCATCTTCTATATGGTATTGATCTTAGATTGATCTATCTTGATCCCTCGATGCCTTACAACGAAATCAAAAAACTTCCCTGAGGTTACACCGAATGCGCACTTAAAAGGGTTGATCATCAATTTGTCTTTTTGTAGGTGATCAAACACAATTTTCAGATCCTTCAAATGATCTTGTCATTTCTTGGATTGATCACGAGATCATCAACATAGCATTCTACATGTCCGTGCAACATATCATAAAACACTTTCTGCATGGCGCGTTGGTAAGTAGCATTAACATTCTTCAACCCGAAGGGCATAATCTTGTAACAATATATTCCTTTTGGAGTTCGAAAGGCCGTCATTTCCTCATCAGCGAGAGCCATTCATATTTAGTTATACCAGGATGATCCATCCATAAAGGACAGAGCCTCGTGCCTTGTTGTCGCATCAACCATGATCTCCGTGATGGGCAATGGAAAATCATCTTTGAGGCATGCATTGTTTAAGTCACGAAAGTCCACACAAATACGAAACTGTCCATTCTTCTTTCTGATAGGAACAATGTTGACTATCCATGTTGGGTATTTGACTTCGCGGATAAACCTGATTTCGATCAACTTATTGACTTCAACTTCAATCTAGAAACTCTGGTCGAAAGCGTCGTTGGTGTAAACCTCAAACTCTATTTTTCCTACTTAAGTATGTTAATTAGCATCTAAAGTAAGATTAAGTGTAAGTTAATATTATGTTTGTAGGAAAGAAGCTTGAGAATGATTGAAGAAGGAGGAAAATGTACTAAGTGTTAAGATGGAAGCTCTTGGGTAGCAAAGTTTATAGGCACTTAGTAGGAAATTTGGCTAAGTATGGAAGCTAAGTGTGTTGGCCTCATGCGTTAAAGATGTTACCAAGAGTGTATGGCAGCCATAAATATCTTGAGGTTAAGATGAGTGCTACACAGGCGTGGAGGTGGAGAGAAGGGTGCTGAAGTGTTGGCTGAGGGTGAGGAGGCCATGTGTTGAGCATGAGCTATGCACTAGCCAAGCATGAGCTATGCCCATTGGGCATGCTAATTAGTTCGCACAAGTTTTCTGGAGAAACTTATTTCGTGGAGTTGAACTTATGTTGATGTTGATTTGATGCGATGTGATTTGATCTCTAGTATTTGATCCTCTTATTCTCTCTTAGTTGAATGCATATGTTTTACTTATGGAAGCGGAGCACATGATGTTCTTGAAGTTGAAGCCTTGGAAGAAACTTTGAATCTTCAGGAGACTTGTGTCTTCAAGGGATGTGTAGTTTTAGGATTCAGAGAGTCTTCTAATTGTAGAGAATTCTCTCTAGGTTCTCTGGAGTGTAGAATTGCCAACCCTCATAAATGAAGAGAGTTCCTCTATTTATAGAATTCTCTAGTGGAACTCGTGGGCTTGAGCTTAGTTGGTCCATGGGTCTGGCCCTTGGGCTCAATTAGCTGGACTTGGGCCTACTTTGGCATTTAGGCCAAATTAAGCCCATTTTTTAGCTTAACTGGACTATAGCCCAAATTATAATATCAAATTGGGCCAAATTAATTTTTCTCAATCCAACGCTTGTGATGAAAACACGTGGCGTCATCAGAATTTGTCTTCAACCTTAATTTGGGACACATGTCAACTCCTAATTGGTCCAAATTTGATGATTTGAAATTTCGTCATTAATTTAGTAAATGAAATGGTGATTTGTGATTGGTCCAAAATTTATCCTTCAACAATATAGTCCATATCAGTTATACCATAGTACATCATTAAATATGACGGTTCAGTTTATAAATTAAGAGTACATCTCAGTTATACCACATAATATAAATCAAATATTATACAATTTCTCATATCATACAATAAATATAAGTTATACCACAGTACAATATTACCAGAATTAATATTTCACAAGATTACTATATGTAGCTTGATCTAAATCCTAAGTGAATTATGAACTTTTGCCTATGAGGGCTCATCCTTTCATTTATATGGGTGAGAGTGACTCGAGTCATCGACTCAATAAGCCTACCATTTTAGGGATTTAACCGAGTGAGGAGCTGGGATCATAAATACATAAGATGGAATTTACTCCATCCCGCCTTGGGATAAGTAGATGAGTAGTTCTCTTAAGTGTTAATTCCATGTCTTGAACAATAGGGCCCCACCCTCTCACTAGCCTGAGAGGGACTTGGTGTGTGATTAGACCATAAACAAATTGATCATTAGAGAACCATTGGTACTTAAGAACAAAGTGGTAATTGTAGGGGTAAAACGGTAATTTAACCCCATTGTAATTACAAACAACTCATGAAGGATCAACTTACTCATAATGGTTATATCCATGGATGCAACATGTTCTACAATGCATAAGAGTGCAGCTATGGGTATATAGTGATGTGCCCCATAGTTAATGAATGTTGATTTATTCAATTGAAAAGTTTAATTAATTAAATCTCGTATCATTGGAGCTTATAATTTATAGGTTCATTAAGTCCACTGATAGCTCACAACAGGTTAAACAAAGACCAAGAGTTTTGAAAGAATTAGAAATGTTCAAATTGATTAAGGGAATATATGTTAGTGGTATATGATATAATTAATATAATGTATATAGAAACATTATAATATAAAGTTTATTTTGAATGAGATTAAAAAATAAACTATATAATATGAGAAATTTAAATATATTTGAATAATATTCAAATGTTAAATAACATAGATGAGATTCATATTAAAATTATAGGTTAAAAGTTAATGTGAATGAGATTCATATTAAAACTGTAGGTTTATGAAAGAGAAGTATATTTGAATGTAATTCAAATATATATTTAATTAAATATGAGATATTTAATTAATTTAACTATTAAATAATTAATTATTATTGAATTAAATTAAATTTAAATTTAAATAATAAATTAACTTGCATGCATTGCATGAGAGTGGTTGAGGGGAGTTACAAACTCTAATCTCTCAATTTAATTAGTAATTTTTTTGCAATTAATAGGTTAGTTCTTTTTCTAATGGGAAAAAGAAAAGGAAATCTCTCTCTCTCTCAAGCACTCAACTCTAAAATATCACAAAGATGAATTTCTCTACAAATTAATTCCCTTTTTTCTCTTTCAACAAGGTTTCCACCAACCAATCCTTACTAGAGAGTAACAGGGAAGATCTTTCTGAGGCGTCATTGAATGTGCTGTGAGATCCATTCGTTGAGAAAGGATAAGGAATTGTTGAAGACAGAAGAAAAGTCTTCAAGTATTTTTCTTCTTCTCTCTTAATTCATGTTTAACTTACTGCATTTTGATGCATGTTTTCCTTTTTATAATGTGAATTCAAAAATAAAATCAGAGCAAAAGCGATCATTCGCGTTTGCTATGAGATTTGATCTCTTCAAGTGTAGTATATAAATTAAAAGTATATATTAATTTTTTAACAGTACATAAATAAGATATTGACTTAATATGAATTATAAAGTATACATGTCATAGTATATAACATAAAATCGAATGCCAAAACCGAAAAACGTCAAAAAGCCTCGTGCCATAATCATATGACGGTGCAATATATATCATTTAACCTTATTCCTTAATCAGTTGGATCATAGTAAATACACCATAGATTTACTGAAGATAAATTATAAAACATATATGTTAGAGTATATATCATAAAATTGATAGGCCTAATTCACAAATCTTCTTTAAACCCTCATTTATATCACAATATATATCATAAAAATCTATTAAACTAGTGAGAAATCCAATAAGCCAACTTAGAGGTGGATCACAAATATTTAGTTAGCATCCCAACAAGAAGAATCAAAACGGTTTAATTAGCATCGCACCAAGAAGAATTTGAACAAGAATCCATGAATCCATGTAATGAGAAATCCAAGGATCTCAACGTTATATATCATATATTTTGAATTAGCATCCTAACAAGAAGAATAAAAAAAGGAGATTAAACATACATGGATACATGATAAACCCCTAAACAGTATAAATATATTTGACAAACCCCTGAACAATACATAAATAACATATGACATTAAGAATATAAATGAAGAGTATATATCTGTTATACCTTAGTACTTAAGAGTATATATCAATTTTACCCGAGTACACAAAACATATATTAACTCTATTAAAGTATGTATTACAAGAAGTGTACATAAGTATAAATACTACACTAAAGTCTAAGAATGGAGCTTACAAAAGCTCTAACCATGCTAAAGGCTCTCCAACTAAGAGGACTAAGTATATATTCACACCCTCCCTCAAACTCAAAGTGGTAAGATTGGAATCGGCTTGAGTTTGTTCAGTAGTTGGAGAAAATGACCTGAAGACAAAGCTTTGGTGAAAATGTCAGCGGGTTGCTCAGTGGTAGAAATAGATCGTAAAAGTAAAGTTTTACTCAGGAGATGATGACAAACAAAGTGACAATCATTCTCAATATACTTGGTGCGCTCATGAAAAACATCATTGTGAACAATCTGGATGGCATTACAATTCTCACAGTGAAGGATAGTTGCAAATGACTGAGGAACTCCCATATCAGCAAGAAGTCAACGAAGCTACAAAAGCTCTGACGTAGCATCAGCCAGAGTGCGATATTCAGACTCCGTATTAAAATGGGAAAAAACACTCTATTTCTTACTTTGCCAAGAAATGAGAAAGTCACTGAGGTAGAAACAGTAACCGGAGGTAGAATGTTGGTCAGTAGGATCACCAACCCAATCAGCATCAGAGTAGCCGAACAAAACCAGGGAAGACTAGGAAGAGAACTGAAGTCCATTTCCCAAAGTTCCTTTTACATAACGGAGGATACAAAGAACAACAGTAAAATGTACGGTTCGAGGAGTAGCCATGAATTGACTAACAACGTGAACAACATATGCAATGTTAGGACGAAGGCAAGTTGACAATAGAGACTTGAAGAAATTCAGACATGAGGATTTCCATGAGCAACGGAATGATCGTTCCAAATTCCATTCGAAATTGAACATACACAATTACAGTCAAGAAACGAAAACTAACTGGTCATGCACAATACGAAATTACAGCATGCTTTTCAGTAACATCAAGGGAAAAATTATACATGCCTTTAAAAACTTATCTTCAATCTCCATCGTTCACGAACGCTCATTCAATCTCCAAGACTGCAACATAGAATGCTTGAACACAGCAACTACAACATAACACAATCACCAGCCAACTCGAACACAATGATCTCCAAGATCACAAACCCAATGAACAGCCTCCAAAAACCTCAACCCAGTCGAATTGAGTAAGACACTACCACAATGGCTACCTTGGTATTCTCAGTGTGAGAATCCAAAAGTGTGGGCTTTGTATGGACTTGGTTATAGGAAGAGACTGAAAGAATAACAATCGTGTAAATGATTGAGCAAGTGGAAGATGACAAGAGTCTGTCGTATAGACGAAAGCCCAATCGTTTAAAAGACGGCAAACTATCGTATAGTCTCTCTTCAGCTATCGTTTAGTGAATCCTATTCACTTGAAAGCAAACCTGAGTCGATCCGAGAATAGAAACTTTTTCTCAATTCTTACTAAATTTAGGAAAATATTTTTCCTTTTATCTCACGGTTACTATGAAACCACCAATAACCTCCCACTCAATTGATAATTAGAGAAAAATATATAATTATCCAATAACTAATATTATTATAAATATATATGATAACCAATTTACCATATTATATTTATAACCTATAGTTTTAATATTTCATCTCATGAAACATATAAACCATAGCTCTTTTTCTATTTCATAGTACATAAATCTCATTTACATTAATCATCCACTTGATGTATCTCATACATCATACCGATCATATCATATATAATTGAATTTCATCTTGTCAATTTGAACATTTCAAATCAATACCAATAATTTATTCTCAACTTGAATCCATTGAGCTACCAAGGGGATCTTATGGACTTGTAACTTGAAGCTCCAACGATACATGAATAACTGACTAAACTCTTTAGTCACGGGATCCACCATCCGTTAACTGTCAGGCACTCCACTAAAGACCGACAACTGCACTCTCCTTACTACTGATATATTTTGTGTCCATATCAACCAATCAACAGTGCAATAACTCTTCACAGATCGCTCGTATGTACAGCTGGGTCAATAACTGTTATGCCCCTGTAGTTACATCTAACTCCTTAAATACCACTGATCCCTCTAATGAACATAAGTTGGACTATGATCTATTGTTCATTAGAGGGATCAGTGGTACTTAAGGAGTTAGATGTAACTACAGGGGCAAAACAGTAATTTGATCCAACTGTACTTACGAGTAATTTGTGAAGGATCGTCGTACTGTTGATTGATTATATCCTATGGACAAAAAAATATATCTGTAGTGCGAAGAGTGCAATTGTCGGTCTTTAGTGGAGTGACCGACAGTTAATGAATGATGAATAATGTAATTAAAGAGTTTAATTAATTATTCATGTACCGTTAGAGCTTCAAGCTACAGGTCCATGAGGCCCCCTTAATAGCTCAATAGGATTTAGTTGAGAATCAGTTTTTGGATTAATTTGAATTGTTCAAATTAATAGAGGGATTTAATTATATATGATATAATTAAGTTGTTTCAATTATATGTGATATAATTGTCATAATGTATTAGATACATTATAACTTAATGAGAGGAAATAAATATTTGAATGAGATTCAAATATAGTTTTTATGATTTGATCATAGTTGTTAAATATAATATAAATATGATTTATATTAAATGTCATTTAAAAGAGAAATAAACCATAGTTTATATTGTATGTGGTACAATATTAAAACTATAGGTTATATGTTATATTTAAATATAACATATAATTGAATATATGTATGTATATATATATATATGATATGATTTTGTTCATATTTATATTATTATTATTATTATTATTATTTTAATAATAAGGAAGAGAGTTACAACTCCCTTTCCATTCTTTTCTCTTCACCCACGTCAGTGGGTGGTGGTTATTTTTGGCAAGAAGAATAAAAGAAATAGCTTTTCTTCTTGTTGTTGTTGGTTAGTTAATTGATTTTGACAGTGTGAGAAAACAACACAAGTGTTCTGTGTTTTTTGAGTTTTTTTGTGAAAATTCTCAATCCCTCATCTACATTAAGTTTTCCCTCATTACCAAAATAACCAAAGCCCACCATTCCTAGGTTCTTACCCTGAGAATACCCAGATAACAATCGTGATAGTGTTCATACTTGTTCGAGGTTAACCTTGAAGAAGGTCTTCAAGTTGTTTGTGATTTGTTCGAGGGAAAATGTAAAGAAAAGGTCTTCAAAGGTGAGGTTTCTTGAAACCCTTTCTAAAGCATGCTATAATTTAGATTTAAATGTATATATTGTTACTTGTTTACTGTAAACTATACATTCAATGAATAATGGACTTTGGTCGATCCACTTCCGCTCAAGGTTATCTCCCCGTTAGAGTTCCTTCAAGTGATTCATGTGATGGAGGAAATGCCATGTAGTTGATAAACATCAACACAGAAAGAAAAGACTTCAACACTCAATTACCCTTCATTTCGATACTTTCAATTTCTCTCCGATGTTCTACTTTCTCTCTAATTTCTCATGAGGGTTCTTGATAATTTCTTACTCAGATCATGGATCAAAATTTTGTATAGGAAGCATGCAATTAAAGAAAGGAGTAGAGAAGATGAGAAGCTACATACTAATTATAGTGGTTCAGCCATTAAGGCTTACATCCACTATTGAAGGTATGAAAATTTCTTTATAATGCTTCTAAGATATATTAGAGATCGTTTCTCTCAACTAACCACTCATATGTTTCAAAATATTTATGATTTAGTAATGTTTGAATATTTATACACATTGAGTTCAGTTTACAGAGGTAGTTAATTTGTTTCGGTTAACTCTTCTAACTGAAACCTCTATTTTGTTAGAGAGGGGAGTTGGTTGAAGTAGCCTCAGCTGGATCTTGAGTTGTTAGGGGGTAAAATTTTTAGCTCATTTTCATTACATTACCCTTAATCATGTGTCTGAAACTGAAGATGGAGAAGATGAAAAGTTTGTGCGCAATAATCCGATCATGAGTTTTATTGGTACATATTCATTGATTTTTTAAAAAATGATATATTTTTTCTTAAAAAGCACACGTCATTTAGGAGTCCTTTCAATTTTCCTTTTAAAATTCTTGTAAATGATTGCAAGTAGAAATGTCCAAAAAAAACCTATAGGGACCGCCCTAAACGGGGTGAGAAACCCCGAATACACGAGGAATGGGTAAGGGAGTGGAGAATTTTTCCTCCCCATTTACCATTCAGGGCTGGGATGGGGATTATATTAAAATGTTCTAACAGGGAAATGTTCTTAGACTATTCATTTAAGTTATAACTATTCTAATTGTTGAATTTTAATTTTTAGAAATTATGAGAATTTATCATTTTAATTATATCTTTTCAAATTGCAAATGTATTATTATTTTTATTAGAAAAATAGACAATATTTTATTTAAACAAAAATTTTATTGGAAATGACTCATTTAAAGAATTAAATACTAAGTAATTGTTAAAAAATATATATATTTGATTGAAATCAAATAAAAAATCGTTAAAGAAAAATCAAGATGGGGAATTTTTCCCTACGCGGAACCCAATCCCCATGAGGAAATTTTTTAGGACAAGAAATGGAATAGGGGGTAGAGACGGGGACAGAGAAGCTTCGTTGTTCTCGCTTTGACCTATGATCTTTAATTACAGGTTGGAGACTAAAAGGTAATTGAGTCCTAATATTTGTGTAATTAAAAATCCCACCAAGGCATTCTTGTAAATAATAGAAAAGTTAGGCATAAATGAAATATATGGCTTTTGTAGTCTTATGTGTTGTTAATCCTATAACCTAACTAAACTGATCTAATTATATAATTGTCTAAACTTTTATGTAACACCCCGCACATTTTTTTAGTAATAATGTAATTTCAGTAACTTTATTATTTGGAATTTCAGTAATTGTTATTAGTTGGAAGGAATTTTTGGAATTTTAGACTTCAAGTATAAGTGTGAGAATTTAATTGTTGGCGTGAAATTATTCAAACTGGAAATTAATGACAGGAATTAATTTTCTTTTGAAACGGAAAGGAATTTAATAGTATAAAACAGAAAGGAATTAAATGTAATTATATTTATTTCCTTTTTTGTTTTATTATTATTATTGTTGTTGTTGTTGTTGTTTTTATAAAAAGTCAAACCCCACCCCCATTTCTTTTCTCACGCACCTACTGGCACCCCCCTTTCAATTTCTTCTTCCTCAAGCCGAGACCCTAGCTGCCGCCCAGATCGGACCCTGAGCATCCGCCGCGCATCGTGCCTCTGCAGAATCCCAGCCGCTCGCGTCCGCACAGCCGTGACGCCCAGTCGCCGTTCTGTCTACCTAAGGTAGTGTTACTTTTATGGGTTTTCTTGAAGATTTTTATTATCCATCAAGTTTTGGCTTCCATTTGTTAATACCCATTATGTTTGGGCCACAGATTCGAGCACTGGTGGAATTTTAAGGTAGAAGTGTGTTGTCATGCATTACGAAGGATTAAGTTGGGTTCGCAAACGAACTTAAGTTCGAAACTAATTTTGGACCAAGCAACGTTTTGGTAAGTATATTAAGCCTTCGAAGAATTAAATTAAAATATTGTTGTTGGGTTTTTAGGTTCTAACCACTATTATTGAATTGCCTAGATTGAGGCATTTGTTTGAGAGATCGAAGGCAGTTTTGGAATAAGCTATACTTTGGGTTTGATTCAAGATTCATCTAAGCGAGGAGAAAGATTAAATTGCTTGCCACTTATGCGTAATTTGAGGTAAGTAATCTTATTATTGGAACTGCCTATGGGCCAGGCATTAGATGTATTCTAGCATGTTAAATGAAGGTTATGACAAAATGACAGCATGAAAGATTGATAGTATAACATGATTAAAGTATGTTCTGTTATGAGATTCGAATTATTTATTTATGCACCTAGACACTTGAATGTTAGTATGAAATGATATGCGCTTCCATGGTTGTATTTGATCTGGTGATGTTGAGGTATATGTGTATGTTGTAGAGCCATGATGTTGAGGTTTATATGTATGTCAAAGATTCGTATAGTGATGATTATGATGTTGAGACTGTGCAAATGTCCTTACTGATTAGTTAGACGCCCATTAAATTTTATGTTTCCTTCGGGATTCACCAGTTTGTGTTTCCTTCGGGATTCACCAGTTTGTGTCTCCTTCGAGATTCACCAGTTTGTGTCTCCTTCGGGATTCAACAGAGGTAGTGGGCATACTTAACTACAGTAGGATAAGACTCAGTCTCCTTCTTATTTCATGTGCATGTGTCCCATGAGGACTAGAGCAATTTATATGTTTCATCAGAGGTGGGTATCTAGAGGACATAGATGCCTAACCTGACCCCAGTAGTAGGGTTACTTACTGAGTATTTTATACTCATTCTTTCTCATGTTGTTATTTCAGGTAAGGGTAGAGATGCACCGACGATGGACAAGCGAAATTCGTGATCGAGCCACTGGGACTAGTTTTTACGCTTCTGCATCATGAGATTTAAAGTTCTTTTCATGTTTCTCTTAACTTTTAGTTTTGACGTTTAAAACTTATGTTTAAGAATCTTTTTTCAGACTTATTTATTGTCCTTTATGATTTATGGGTACCTTACTATTGTTTTAGTATTTGAATTTATTAAAAGACTTTTGAACTTATCTTATTTAATTAGCATTTATTTCGCCATAACTGAGTGTCGTTTTGAGTTCCATGCATGCATGTATTTAGTAACGGCCTACTTAAGTCCTAGGGGGTCGGGTCGTTACAATTGATATCAGAGCCCATGTTTTGGGTTCTGTAGACTGACTTACTATGTAAGTCTTGATTATCCCTGTGGCCCATGAACGGATTCCTCGTCATCGCCAGGTACGTCTTATCAATTACAAGTTTTATGGTAGTTGTGCATTAAAATATTTGTTTAGCTTAAATGCACTAGTTATATTCTAATGCTAGGTCAGTGACTCGTTAGAAGTTATTATAAGAGGATTATTAGGTACGACACTACAAAAGGAGAAAAGTAAGAGTAAATTATGAGGTCACTTAGTACTAGTTTATCTCATGGAAATTGTGTTAGGAACGAACAAATATATGCCTCAGTTCAGAGATACTAAAGATTGATGAAACTATGTAGAGTTATGACAATTTAGGAATGAAGGTATTTAAATGTTTAAGCCAATGAATAAAAATGTCGAGACAAGAATTGATCAAGGACTAGTGTTATGTTTTTGTGGGATAGTGCAATCGGTGGTAGTATAAATACACAGGCCAGTACTCAATTATAAGGTTAAAAGTTGTTTTATGAATAAGGAGGAAAAGAAAAGAGTCTATAAATTTATTGAAGGTTTTAAGGTATTAAAAACCCAACATTTCGAGAAGAATTTTAGAAAGGATTCATAAGTCATAATCATTTGGGTAATACTACAACTTGATGAACTAGGAAAAGTATGTGTAACGATATAAAGAATTCTTTTGGAATATCTAGCTAGGTAGATGTCATTAAAGGAAGCTAAAATTCCCCCCGAGAATGAGGTCTTTCTTGAAGTCCTTGGATGCTAAAGCATAGTCAATTGATAAACAATTTTCATGAACCCTCGTAATAACTGTAATTGATGCCTTGAAGTCATTTTTTTAACGATAAAACCTTATTAATTCACAAGCCTAAGCTGATTACTTTCGTACTCCTAACGCTTAGTTATACTCATTGCCCATGGCAAGAGAATACATACTATTTGTAATGCTCCAAATCCACTTTTAGTAACTCTTACTTATAAGCTCAACTTATGCCAATAACTATCACTGCCTTATAATGGTTATAATTGGAAGACCAACTTACTTACTTTTGTGCATATACCACTCTAGTATGTTCGTACCTCGAGTTGGATTATTCTCTTCTATTCTCAATTCAACTGATGCGTCTTTTAGTTCATGTTTCCAACACTTGCACACAAAGTCAAATCCTTTAAATCTACTAATGCCGCTCAAACATTTTACGTCTTAACTATATGAAGCCGTAATATAACCATATCAATGGTTCTCGAACATCTACTGTTACTATAGACTTCATTTTAAATATCCCTTTCTCAACCTTCATTTCGGTAAATAGATTCTTGTGTTAAAAAAAGTTCCAATACCAATCACCTACATAAGCTATTTCCATTAACACAATATTGTCCTTAAAGTCCCACATTGATAATGAGGTATTTCTTCTTTCAGAACCAAAACAAATACCTTTGTAGACCCCTCTTATCAAGCCTTTATAAACCCTTACCTTAATAGGAGTTTCGACACATTAATTTCTTTCTCTTTCCAAAAGAGTCAAATACCTTTCTGATACTCGATTATACTCATTCACACTTATCTCTAATAAAACCACTAAAATTCAAGAAACCTCCTTTTTTTTCCCCACTTTCCATGTAGAACATAATCTCTTTACTAAATTATATTTACTTAACTCCCCATAAATCTTATTCTCTCTCACTAAGAATTTCCATCTTGTAGAATTCCTTTTTGCCAATTTGCATACGTTTAAACTCCAAAAGACTTTTGTTTCTTCAAATCTGGCCTAACTTGGATCTCCTAAACACAATAAGGCTCTGGGTTTAGTCTAGGTTATACTAAAAAATCCTTCAAACCTAAACAAATAACCCCTTGCTTAACCCCTTTTAAAAATTTTAAAAAAAAAAAAAAAAAAAAAAATTAAAAAAAAAAAAAAAAAAAAAAAAAAAAAAATAAAAAAAAAAAAAAAAAAAAATGTCCAGGTCCATTGTCCACAA
>NC_052358.1:48845120-48854655 GCF_009727055.1 Benincasa hispida
AAGGCTTGATAAGAGGGGTTACAAGGTATTTGTTTTGGTGTAAAAGAAGAATACCTCATTATCATGTGGGACTTTAGGACAATATGTGTTAGATGGAAAGATAGCTTATGTAGGTGATTGGTATGGAACTTTGTTTTAACACAAGAATCTATTACCGAAATAGAAGGTTGAGAAGGGATAATTTAAAATGAAGTTACTAGTAACAGTAGATGTTCGAGAACCATTGATATGGTATATTGAGGCTTCATTAGTTAAGACGTAAAATGTTGAGGGCATTAGTAAGATTTAAAGGATTTTGACTTTGTGTGCAAGTGTTGGAAACATGAACTAACAAGACCATCAGTTGATTGAGAAAAGAAAATAATCCAACTCGAGGTAGACAATAATGGTATATGCACAAAAGTAAGTAAGTTGGATCTTCCAATATAACCATTATAAGGGATAGACTTGGCAATAAAGTTGAGTTGATAGTAAGAAGTTACTAAAAGTGGATTTGGAGCATTACAAGATAGTATGTATTCTCTTGCATGGGCAATGAGTTAACTAGCGTTAGGGAGTACGAGTAATCCAAGCTAGGACTTGTGAATTAATAAGGTTTTATCGTTAAAAAAAATGACTTCAAGGATCAATTACAGTTATTACGAGGTTATGAAAATGTGTTATCAATTGACTTATGCTTTAGCATCCAGGGACTTCAAAACCTCATTTTCGGGGGGAATTCTGGACTCGTTCGTAGTGGGGTCTAAGTAATAATATGTGATTGTTGATATGTGATTGTTTCAAGTCTAAAGAATAATATGAGGATGGCTCAAGCAAGTTTTATAGCTCATGACAGCATAGAGCCTCATGATTAATTTCTCATGAATGTGAGACTTAATTAGACAGAGTTATTCTCAGACATGTAGACCCTAGAAAAGACATCACAGTTGGCGCTTCTAAAGTAGAAGCAGTTTTTTACTAGATTTGTTCTGGTACGTATCTTCAAATGACGCATTATATAGTATGACCAGTTTCTTCACTGCACATATGAAGTTTTCCCTATGACATGGTAGGCTCAGATATATGTTTTTAGTATATAAGACTTTCTTAACTTCATGACCATTTTCACAGTTCTTAGCTCGGACATGTAGAAGTGTTGTTGATTTTCAACATCTTAAGTTTCATAGTTATTTATGGAAGGGGTTGTTACATCTCTTTTGGTACTAGTTTTAGCTATGTCAAATGATGATGCTCGTGTTGCATCTAGTTTTTTTTAAGAGTCTCCAGTTAGCAGTGGGTACTTGATTGGATTTTGGTACAATTTTTTCACCCATAGACTGATGGTCAAATAGAACGTCTGAACCAGATATTGGAAGATATGTTGTGCGCTTGTGCACTAAAGTTTTCAAGGAGTTGGGACTCTCACCTATATTTAGTGGAATTCGTATATAATAATAGCTATCAGACTGCCACTGGCACATTACCATTTGAGGCCCTATATGGAAAGAGTTGCAAGTCTCCAGTATGCCGGGGTGAGAAGGTGAGAGGAAGTTGCTAGGTCCTAAGCTAGTGCAGACCACGAATAAGGCAATATAGAAGATCAGAGCTCGTATGCAAACACCTTAGAGCAGACAGAAAAGCTATGCCGATGTGAGACATAAGAACCTGGAATTTGAGATTGGTGATAAAGTTTTCTTAATGGTGGCATCTATAAAAGGTATTATGAGGTTTGGCAGGAAAGGAAAGCTGAGTTCGAGGTTCATTGGGCCTTTTGAGGTCTTAGAGCAAATTGGCCCTGTAGCTTACTGATTGGCATCACTTCCAACATTGTCTTCAGTTCATAATGTCTTCAACATTTCTATTTTGAGGAAGGTATGCAGATCCATCCCATGTAGTTGACTTTGAGCCATTGCAGTTGAATGACAACTTAAGCTACGAGGAAGAGCCTGTAGAATTTCTCACCAGAAAGGTAAAGACATTGCGCTGCAAGGAGATTATGCTTGTGAAAGTCCTGTGGAAGAATCATCAGTTCAAGGAGGCCACTTAGGAGTGAGAGAATGAGATGAGAGCCCAGTACCTAGAGCTTTTTCAAGAATGAACTTTCGAGGACGAAAGTTCTTTGAGGAGAGAAGAATGTAATATCCCGTACATTTTTTTAGTAATAATGTAATTTCAGTAACTTTATTATTTGGAATTTCAGTAATTGTTATTAGTTGGAGGGCATTTTTGGAATTTTAGACTTCAAGTATAAGTGCGGGAATTTAATTGTTAGCGTGAAATTATTCAAATTGGAAATTAATGACAGGAATTAATTTTCTTTTGAAACGGAAAGGAATTTAATAGTATAAAACGGAAAGGAATTAAATGTAATTATATTTCTTTCCTTTTTTGTTTTATTATTATTATTGTTGTTTTTTTTTTTTTTTTATAAAAAGTCAAACCCCACCCCCTTTCCTTCCTCACGCACCTGCCGACACCCCCCTTCAATTTCTTCTTCCTCTAGCCGAGACTCTAGCCGCCGCCCAGATCGGAAGCTGAGCATTTGCCACACATCGCGCCTCTGCAGAATCCCAACCGCTCACATCCGCACAGCTATGACACCCAGTCGTCGTTCCATCTACCTAAGGTGGTGTTACTTTTATGGGTTTTCTTGAAGATTTTTATTATCCATCAAGTTTTGGCTTCCATTTGTTAATATCTATTGTGTTTGGGCCATAGATTCGAGCACTGGTGGAATTTTAAGTAGAAGTATGTTGTCAGGCATTGTGAAGGATTAAGTTGGGTTCGCAAACGAACTTAAGTTCGAAACTAATTTTGGATCAAGCAACATTTTGGTAAGTATATTAAGCCTTCGAAGAATTAAATTAAAATATTGTTGTTGGGTTTTTAGGTTCTAACCACTATTATTGAATTGCCTAGATTGAGGCATTTGTTTGAGAGATCGAAGGCAGTTTTGGAATAAGCTATACTTTGGGTTTGATTCAAGATTCATCTAAGCGAGGAGAAAGATTAAATTGCTTGCCACTTAGGCGTAATTTGAGGTAAGTAATCTTACTACTGGAACTGCCCATGGGCCAGACATTAGATGTATTCTAGCATGTTAAATGAAGGTGATGGCAGAATGACAACATGAAAGATTTATAGTATAACATGATTAAAGTATGTTCTGTTACGAGATCCGAATTATTTATTTATGCACCTAGACACTTGAATGTTAGTATGAAATGATATGTGCTTCCATGGTTATATTTGATCTGATGATGTTGAGGTATACATATATGTTGTAGAACTATGATATTGAGGTATATGTGTATGTTGTAGAGCCATGATGTTGAGGTTTATATGTATGTCATAGATTCATATAGTGATGATTATGATGTTGAGATTGTGCAAATGTCCTTACTGATTAGTTAGATGCCCATTAGATTTTGTGTTTCCTTCGAGATTTACCAGTTTGTATCTCCTTCGGGATTCACCAGTTTGTATCTCCTTTGGGATTCACCAGTTTGTATCTCCTTCGGGATTCACCAGTTTGTGTCTCCTTCGAGATTCACCAGTTTATATCTCCTTCGGGATTCAGCAGATGTAGTGGACATACTTAACTACAGTAGGATATGACTTAGTTTCCTTCTTGTTTCATGTGCATATGTGTCCGATGAGGACTAGAGCAGTTTATATATTTCACCAGATGTGGGTATCTAAAGGACATAGATGCCCAGCTTGACCCCAGTAGTGGGGTACTTACTGATTATTTTATACTTATTCTTTCTCATGTTGTTATTTCAGGTAAGAGTAGAGATGCACCGGCGATGGACAAGCGGAATTCGTAATCGAGCTACTAGGACTAGTTTTTATGCTTCCGCATCATGAGATTTAAAGTTCTTTTCATGTTTCTCTTAACTTTTAGTTTTGATGTTTAAAACTTACGTTTAAGAATCGTTTTTCAGACTTATTTATTGTCCTTTATGATTTATGGGTACCCTACTATTGTTTTAGTATTTGAATTTAATGAAAGCCTTTTGAACTTACCTTATTTAATTAGTATTTATTTCGCCATAACCGAGTGTCGTTTTGAGTTCCATGCATGCATGTATTTAGTAATGGCCTAACTTAAGTCCTAGGGGGTTGAGTCGTTACATTTTATATATCTTTTAATATGAATAAGTTTGACCCAATATACTGTTCAACCCACCTTTCAATTATTTTTAAAATATATATAGTAATAATATTGATACAAAAAAATGCATGTAAAGGAGATTTCTTCAAAAGTATGAAAATTGCTCTCCTCATACACGAAAACAATAATCGACAAGGAACTTAACAAGGTGCGTTTGATACATATAGCACAATATATTCGATATATACTTGAATTTTTTAGAAATAAATTAGGATATGTTTGATAAGTCCATGAATAAACAAATTGAAAGGGTGAATAAACAATTTGTAACTATATACTGATATGTGATGGATAATTACATTTTTCAGTATATTTAAAAGAAGTAAGGACGATGAAAAAATAAAAGGATCAATTATGTATTTTTTTTTTTCAAAAAGAAGTAAAAAATAAGTTAGAATGATAAAAGTATTGCCCTCCTCGATAATGTGCAACACCAAATGGGAAAAAACATTCGCAAAAACGTGGGTGTTACACTAATCTATTATACAGCCTAGACAACACTCAATAAAAATGTATCTTGCAACATTCTTTTTGTAATTGCAATGAATAATAGTTTTAAAACTAATAATTAAGTGTATAGCAACATTTTTAAAGAATTGCAAACATAGCAAAAGTTAGAAGTACAGACTTCTATTAGCAATATAATCTATCACTAGAATGTGGAATATAGATTAATTTTAAAATTTGAAACTTAAATTAATTTAATTTTAAATGTAAAATTTTAATTGATTCAATCCACAAACATACGAGCTATAGATTTAAGATTAAAAGACCATGTTGGCCTCTGGATGATTCATCGAGGTTGAAGGTTCAATCTACATCGTGTACTAAAATAATAATAATAAATAATAATGAGTATTTGTTTTTTCATGTTAGTTTCTATCTCTAAAATAGAATTGTTTTAATTATTTTTTAATTGTAACAAAGAAATAAATTCGACATCTCTATTTTTTTTTTTCAATCTTACTCAAAATATTTGTAGGAGGCTGACACTCGAGGGCCAGATCCAGGAGAAGACTACGAGCCCTCCTTCGTTGTCAGATTTTTTTTCCTCTCATTCACAAATCGTCATCTTACGCTCTCTCAATCTCTCCATTTCCCAGTTCATTTGCGTCTTTCTTTTCATTTTACGCTTTCTTTTCTTGTGCTGGAGTGCTGATTGTGGATGCAATTCTGGGATTTTGTTCATTTCTTACATTCTGATCGGATCTGAGGTACAATTGCGATGAATTTCTTGCAAATGACGCTGTTTTTTGTTCCAAGTCTGTGATCTGCCGCCAATTTGCATGGTTAGGTTTAGAAATGAATACTGTTTGGTTGCTTGGAAGTTGGCGTGAATTCTACTTGAAGAACTTAATGTCTGGAATTCGAATTGCGGGTTACTCGTTTTGAATTTCGTGTAATGTAATAGGGAACCGTGTGGTGTGGCGGGTTTTGCTTTTGTTTGCTTTAGTGGTAATTTTGTCTGCTTAGTGGAATTGTGTGATCCGGGGGTGGAGTTTGGGACTTGGGTGTGGGCGATTAAGGGCAATCTGTTTTGGGCGTTAATGCGACGTGTTTTGCTGCAGAATTCTTTGGGTGAATAAGATGCTGACGAAGTTTGAAACCAAGAGTAATAGAGTCAAAGGATTGAGTTTCCACAGTAAGAGGCCATGGATCCTTGCAAGTCTTCACAGCGGAGTGATCCAGCTATGGGATTACCGGATGGGCACGCTTATTGATAGATTTGATGAGCATGAGGGGCCTGTTCGTGGTGTTCACTTTCATAAGTCTCAGCCTCTTTTTGTGTCTGGAGGTTTCGTCCTTCCTTTTATTTATTTATTATTTTCTTTTTATTTTGGCTGTAGAACTGTAATTGATTAGTTCTATTACTTGACCAATGATTGATATTCTTACTTATGGTTTCTGAAATTATCCCAAATTGATGTAGAGGTTCAGCTTATCCTTTTGCAGTGGAGTGCTTTCTTTTGTATAGTTAGTTTTGGTTGGCTCCTTCTTTGAGTGTCTTTTAGTACGCCTTTGTATATCCTATCATGTTTCTCAATGAAAATTTTTCTTCTCATGAAAAGAATGTAGAGGTACCCAGTTTATGCACGTAGTAGAATTTTGATGTTGATATATGTTATATACCTTTGTTATCAGTTTTTGGAACTATCCAAGTTAATTGACAGACCTCGAATTTTGTTTCTCCAACTAGTTTCTGAAAGATTTTGTCCCTTTCTCTGCTGTTCTTTGCAGGTAATTTTCCTACTCATTTGTTGAAATGATTAAATATGGGAAAATTGAATACTTTACCTATTTGCATCTGCTTCATGCATGGACATTGATGTAAAGCTTGATATGTTAAGAATGAGAATGATGGTTCATAAATGACCGTGGAGGTTGATAATTTCGGTATGAACTGAAAAACAGAAATCCATGGCATGCCTATTTTTCAAAAGGAGGAACAGAATAGTTTGCACCTTTCAATTGCATTGTTTATCTGGGGGGTTACTGATTTAAATCATGTCATTGCAAGCAATTTTTATCTATGAGATTAGTTGTGTTAAAATACTGATGGTTTTCCTTTTTTCTAGGGGATGATTATAAGATTAAAGTGTGGAACTACAAGACTCATAGGTGTCTATTTACTCTTCTTGGACATCTTGATTATATACGTACTGTGCAATTTCACCATGAGTATCCATGGATTGTGAGTGCTAGTGACGATCAGACTATTCGTATATGGAACTGGCAGTCACGTACATGTATCTCTGTGTTGACGGGCCACAATCACTATGTAATGTGTGCTTCATTCCACCCTAAGGAAGATCTTGTTGTGTCAGCTTCCCTTGATCAGACCGTTCGTGTTTGGGACATTGGTGCCTTGAGGAAGAAGACCGTATCACCAGCAGATGATGTCTTGCGGTTGAGTCAAATGAATGCTGATCTATTTGGTGGAGTTGATGCTGTTGTTAAATATGTCTTGGAAGGTCATGATCGAGGGGTTAATTGGGCAGCATTCCATCCAACCCTGCCGTTGATAGTGTCAGGGGCTGATGATCGACAGGTGAAATTGTGGCGAATGAACGGTACTTAACTATGAACATGTGCTTTCTCCATAGAGTTTAATTATTAGCTTGTATTGATTACTTTTGAGAGTCTGTTTAGTTGAGTCACAGGGAGTGGCTTGGACAAGGTTTTGAAATTTATTGAGTAATTTGGAATCACTATGTCATATACTCCTCTTGGTTTATCTCACCCATCATGACCAAAACAAAAATAGAAGGAAATGGGTTAAAAGTTGCTAGTAAGCCTTATCAATGCAACATCTCGCATAGAACAGGATAATTAGTTACTTTTATTGCTAACTTAATCATTTTTATTGCAGACACCAAAGCGTGGGAAGTGGACACACTAAGGGGGCACATGAATAATGTTTCATGTGTGATGTTCCATGCCAAACAAGATATAATTGTTTCCAATTCCGAGGACAAAAGTATTCGTATTTGGGATGCTACAAAGCGAACTGGACTTCAGACCTTTCGTAGGGAGCATGATAGATTTTGGATTCTTTCTGCTCATCCCGAGATGAATTTGTTGGCAGCAGGGCATGACAGTGGCATGATTGTCTTTAAGCTGGAGAGAGAAAGACCGGCCTTTGCTATTAGTGGCGATTCTCTATTTTATGTGAAGGACCGCTTTTTGCGCCTCTATGAGTTCTCCACTCAAAAAGATTCACAGATCATCCCAATTCGAAGGCCTGGTTCCACTAGCTTGAATCAGAGCCCAAGGACCCTTTCATTTAGCCCTACAGAAAACACAATTCTTATATGCTCAGATCTGGATGGGGGGTGTTATGAATTTTACACCATACCTAAGGATAGCTTTGGTAGAAGTGATACCTTCCAAGATGCAAAGAGGGGACTTGGAGGATCAGCAGTGTTTGTGGCTCGAAATAGGTTTGCCGTGCTCGATAAAAGTCACAACCAAATCTTGTTAAAAAATCTTAAGAATGAGGTTGTTAAGAAGGTCCCTATTCCCATTACTGCAGATGCGATATTTTATGCTGGAACTGGTAATTTGTTGTGCCGAGCAGAGGATAGAATTGTTATATATGATCTTCAACAGAGAATTATTCTTGGTGATCTTCAAACCCCTTTTGTTAGGTACGTTGTTTGGTCCAATGACATGGAGAGTGTTGCATTGCTTAGCAAACATGCAATTATTATTGCTAATAAGAAGCTTGTTCACCAGTGCACACTTCATGAGACAATTCGCGTAAAGAGTGGAGCATGGGATGATAATGGGGTTTTTATCTACACAACCCTAAACCACATTAAGTATTGCCTCCCGAATGGAGATAGTGGTATAATCAGAACCCTCGATGTTCCAATATATATTACAAAGGTTTCTGGGAATACTCTTTTTTGCTTGGATAGGGATGGAACAGTTCGATCGTTAATTATTGATGCAACAGAATACATATTCAAACTCTCTCTCTTGAAGAAGAGATTTGACCATGTCATGAGCATGATAAGGAACTCGCAGCTCTGTGGGCAAGCAATGATTGCATATTTGCAACAAAAGGGATTTCCTGAAGTTGCACTTCACTTTGTGAAAGATGAGAGAACCAGGTTCAATTTGGCTCTCGAGAGTGGAAACATTCAGATTGCAGTTGCATCTGCTACAGCAATTGATGAGAAAGATCATTGGTATAGGCTGGGTGTGGAGGCTCTTCGCCAAGGCAATGCAGGCATTGTGGAATACGCCTACCAGAAGACAAAAAATTTTGAGAGGTTATCATTCCTTTATCTCATAACTGGTAACACAGCAAAACTGTCCAAGATGTTAAAGATCGCCGAAGTTAAGAATGATGTCATGGGTCAATTTCACAATGCTCTATATCTTGGTGATGTTCGCGAGCGCGTAAAGATCTTGGAGAATGTTGGCCACTTACCTCTTGCATACATCACAGCATCAACCCACGGTTTACATGATGTAGCTGAAAGGCTAGCTGCTGAATTGGGAGATGATATTCCATCTTTACCAGAAGGCAAGACCTCATCCCTTCTCTTGCCTCCTACTCCAGTCATGTGTGGTGGTGATTGGCCACTTCTGAGAGTCATGAAAGGAATATTTGAAGGTGGGCTGGATAATGTGGGTGCGGGTCGTGCTGATGAAGATGATGATGAGGTCGCAGATGGTGATTGGGGTGAGGAGCTGGATGTGGTTGATGTCGATGGCTTACAGAATGGGGATGTGGCAGCAATTTTAGAGGATGGGGAAGGTGCAGAAGAAAATGAGGAAGAAGGGGGATGGGACCTTGAAGATTTGGAGCTTCCACCTGAAGTTGACACTCCAAAAGTATCAGTCAGCTCTCGCAATTCAGTTTTTGTG
>NC_052358.1:48854660-48915363 GCF_009727055.1 Benincasa hispida
TTTGTGGCTCCAACTCCTGGCCTGCCTGCCAACCAGGCTTGGATACAGAGGTCATCCCTTGCTGCAGAGCATGCTGCAGCCGGTAATTTTGATACTGCAATGCGGTTTTTGTGGCTCCAACTCCTGGCCTGCCTGCCAACCAGGCTTGGATACAGAGGTCGTCCCTTGCTGCAGAACATGCTGCTGCTGGTAATTTTGATACTGCAATGCGGTTGCTTAACAGGCAACTAGGAATTAAAAACTTTGCTCCTTTGAGACCCATATTCCTCGATCTTCATGCTGGGAGTCAAACCTATCTTCGTGCTTTTTCATCCGCTCCCATAATATCGTTAGCAGTTGAACGAGGATTCAGTGAATCTAGTAATGCAAATGCAAAAGGATCTCCTGCACTTATATACAGTTTCACTCAGTTGGAGGAGAAGCTTAAAGCTGGTTACAAGGCCACAACATCAGGGAAGTTTTCTGAGGCTCTTCGTTTTTTTCTTACTATTCTTCATACCATTCCTCTGATTGTTGTCGAGTCTAGGAGGGAAGTTGATGAGGTAAAGGAGTTAATTATTATCGTTAAAGAGTATGTTTTGGGTTTGCAAATGGAACTGAAGAGGAGGGAACTCAAGGACAATCCAGTACGTCAAATGGAGCTTGCAGCCTATTTTACGCACTGCAACCTTCAGTTGCCACATTTGAGGCTTGCTCTATTAAACGCTATGACTGTCTGTTACAAGGCTAAGAACCTTGCCTGTGCGGCAAACTTCGCTCGCAGACTTCTTGAGACTAATCCTTCAACTGAGAATCAAGCTAAGACAGCCAGGCAAGTGCTGCAGGCTGCAGAGAGGAACATGACAGATGCCTCCCAACTGAATTATGACTTTAGAAACCCATTCGTGATCTGTGGTGCAACTTATGTGCCAATTTACCGAGGTCAGAAGGATGTTTCTTGCCCATACTGTAGTTCCAGGTTTGTACCAGGTCAGGAAGGGCAAATTTGCTCTGTTTGTGATCTTGCTGTTATTGGAGCAGATGCGTCTGGTTTACTTTGTTCTCCCACTCAAAATCGATGATCAAACTCTGGGAATTATATCTTTCTCAATGACCTCACTTATCTCTTGAAGAGCAGGAGCTTTGTTGTTGAGTATTCACGTCTCCTTGTGGAAGGTAAATGAAAGTGATGGAGTAGAACAGTTAGCGAAGCTACCTTGATAACAATTTCGGTTGTCTGCTACCCAAGTATTCTTGTTTCTTTTTGTTTAGTTGATTGTGATATCACTGTAATAAAGTTCAGAATTTTGGAATAGGCTATTCATGTTAGGTATGATGAGATCAAATACAGGAGGACTTTATATGAATTGATTGTTTGCAGGGATGACATGACATCTTACAGGTTAATGCATGCAGGACCCTTGCTCCAATTTTCGTTGTCTGTAAAGCGGCCAGAGCTTCTTCCTTGGTAAGAGATGAACATGTCTGTGAGCTTCCTTTTGCTTATCTGTTCTCTTGCAACTCTCTTTCCAGAACTTGACTTTTAAACATGTGTTGGGTTCTTTGATTATAGTCCTTGGTTGTAGAGAAGTGTACTTCTTACGAGTACGTTCAATAGTACCGTGTCTGTAGTTCTAAAGAGGCGTATTTGTTATGAGGATGGTGGGTCTAGTCTCGTGGCTCGTGTTGTTCGTGCCAAGGCATGGTGAGATTTGAGGTGTGGTATTGAAGCGGCGAGAGACATGACGTGAAGAACCTAATAGACATAAAATTGAAAGTTGTGAGTTGAGTTTTGAAGTGTGGAATTAAGAGATTTGAGTTTGGGGTGCAGAATTGTTTAATCTAAGTTAAAAAGTCCGTTTTTGGAGTGTTGAGTTGAGTTCTGAAGTCGGATGTAAGTTGCAATTTTTTTAACCTAAATAATATATATTTTTAAAATATGGAATGTCTTTTTTTGTGCAACATAGATTTGGTTCGTATCAGTTAGTTCCCTTTATTTTGCAACATCAAGTTGATTATCGAAAAAAAAAAAATTCAACATCCGAAGTCCACGTGAAGTTATTTTTGCCTCAAAACATGAATTTGTGTTTATTTTAAGATTTCAAGTTGAAATTGTCAATTAAGAAAATAGATAGGCAGATGGTTGTGTGTGCAAAAACAAACTAAAGGCAATGAAATCAAAGAGGAACTCAATTTGGAGAATGTCACATTTCATGCAATTACAATTTTGACTCAAACTTTGGCATAGTGAATCGATTCAATACATATTTGACTCTCTATGATGGATCTTTAGGAGTTTAAGTCATAAGAACACAATCCAAGGTCCTAAAAAAAACAAATTTTGCCTAAAACTTTTCCTCTATTGCTTTTATAAAACCAAGCTTTACCCAACTCTATCTAGACTAATAATGGAATTAAACTCAATAAAAACAAAACATGCTATGGGAATGAGCAAAGTTACTTCTTGTGCATGAAAGACATGTTCTCCTTTGGTGTATTTGAATACCAATAAAGGGTTTTAGCTCATAATGGAACAAAAAAAAAAAAAAAAAAAAAAACAAATTTTGAAGAGAAAAACATATTAGAAAAGAAAAGAGAGAATGAAAAACATCAATTATGAACTTGTACTAAAAGAAAGTACAAAACTTGTTCTTGAGAGGAACTTAGTAAAATCGTAAAGAAATATGAAGGAAAATATGAAATAACTGAATCCACGGTGCTAGAATAGTAAATTGCAGAAATTGATATACAAAAAAAAAAAGCAAAGAACTCGACCCGAGAGATTACTACAACTTCCTTCAATCAATCCATATTTCTCTTTCAAGGACAGTTGGATCTTAACGCCATAAATCTTTTGATACGGGTGATCAAAAAAGCAATAGCAAGAATTCGAGAGGATTACAGGACTACAAGAATTGAAAATTTATGGAAAAACAGAAAACTGTGCACTTAAACAAAGTTTTGCACTTTCTTTGAGGAATTCTTCGTGTTTTGAGTCCTTGATTTCATGTCTCGTTTATAGCCGATATTCCTTTTGCTTATTTGAAGATCTATCCAACTGCCTTGCAATCTTGCAATGCAATTGCATCAGATCACGAAGAATTCCTCAATTTTGTTAAAAACCCCCTAGTAATTCTTAACATATACATATCTATATCTGAAGAAGAGATGACGAAAAAATCGCTCATTTCAATGAAATTATCAATTATTCAATTTGATTTCTAACATTTTTCTCTAAATTAATACCTGAGTTATTTTCAAATAAAGTCATATATTTTCTTTTTTTTTTTTTTTTTTTTTTTTTTAGAATTATATATGATTTCTTTTAAATTATAAAAAATGTCCTTGAACATTGTACTTTGTGTAAAAAAATACCATGAACTTTCAAAAGTTTCAAAAATACTCTTTAACTTTTCAAAAGACTTCAAAGTTTCTCTTATCTTAGTTTTGGATGGAAATCGTTAGAGTTTCGTTTCAAAAATACCTCTGAAATTTTAAAGTTTCAAAAGTACTTTTCAATTTTTA
This sequence comes from Benincasa hispida, assembly GCF_009727055.1. Taxonomy (NCBI): domain Eukaryota; kingdom Viridiplantae; phylum Streptophyta; class Magnoliopsida; order Cucurbitales; family Cucurbitaceae; genus Benincasa; species Benincasa hispida. The sequence goes on from NC_052358.1 coordinate 48,858,165, forward strand.
AAAAAAGATCTAAAAAAATACTCTCGTTGTTAATAAATGAACAAAAACTATTAATATCTCGTTGCAAAAATAACTCTAAATTAGAAAAAGTCTAAAAATGATCCTACTATTAGTATAGTGATACATATGTTTGAAGTTTTCTTGAGTTAAAAAGGAATTGATTGTAAAACGAATTGTATGGATATCCTTATTGTTTCCATATAGGCATTTCATTTTTCTCTCTCTTTTTTTTTTTTTTTTTTTCCAATTCTTACTCCAATTTTCTCAACAACCAAAATAGAAATCAAATTTTAAGTTAAAACATAAAATCTCACAAAATCCTAAAATCAAATTCTCCCTTAAAATATAGGATTGTTTTCGAATATAGTAAAATGAACCAAAATATTTACAAATATAGCAAAATGTCATTGTCTATCAACGATTGATACCAATAGACACTGATAGACATCTATCAACGTCTTTCAGAGTTTTGCCATTTAAAATAATTTCCTTAAAATATACCAAAACAATAAATGGTCAAATAAAAAATGCATTTGACTATTAGCACACACTCAACTACTGATAACTTGTAGAAATACAAATTATTGTTCTCTCAAAGTTGGAACAATTAAGATTAAAATGATGAAAACGCATTCATAATAAAGAAAAAAACGCATGAAATTGCATTTATGTGAAACTCATGCAAAAGTACCCTTTAAGTAAAAATTGCATCACTGACACACTTTAATGCGGGAATCAGAAGAGTTTACTACGTGTTGCAGAAAAAGCCAATGCAAGGAGCATGCGTCCAGCAATTAACATCAAATCACAACTTGCAAGCATGGGCAACTAATTGGCAATATCTGAATGAGACAGAATTGCAGGCGGCTAACTCATAGTATGGAATTTAATGCAGTCACATCACCAGGTGGCTGGGTTGATTGCCTATATAAGGAGAAGTTGACTACAGAAGAGGGAATTAGATAATTAGACAGTTAAACACTTAGAGATTTTAGAGCTTAGAACTTTTATAAATCCTTCATCTCTGTCGATTGCAAGAAAGAAAGAAGAGGAACGATTGTCATTTTCCACAATTGGTAACGAAATGCTACCAGAGAAAAGCTCGTGAGAGACATCTTCTTCATCTCTTCTATTGTCAACAACAAGCACAAAAACGAGTCAACGGGAACAAGAGATTAAACCTTGCGACTTGACTCCTCTCTTACTTAACATTTTCGTTCATTGTTTTACTTGATTGAATTGAGATTCTATGTAACAAAATATATTTCTTCAATTTAATCTCATTTCAACCATTTCCACATTTCCATCCGTTGAATTCCTAAGTTGTTGTGTGTGTGAAGTTTATTTGTTTGATATTTGCTTAAAATATATCTCTTTAATCCACCCAATCAGTCGATTGAAGTAAAAGCACTTAGTTACTTGAGAGAGTAAGTATTTGTGGAACTCATCAAGTTAGGGCGTAGAGTAATTTTAGAGATAAAGTTATTTATGTCATTTGCCTGTTCATTTTGACTAACGCATGCATCTTAGAGACAAGATAAATGTGGCATTCACATCGAGAGGTGTTGAGCATAAACTAAAGAACAGACTCTAAACGCATCGCACACATGCACTTAGATTCTAGCAGGCATCTTTACCATCTCCACTTCATTTTCAATGTGCATACATAGGTTTATTGTTATAACTAAGGAATCAACATATATCATCTAACGCATGGTCCATTCATTAATGTACCCTCTTCTTCTTTATCCAAACTCCTACTTCCTCTTGCAAGCGTGCTAAGTTAGTTCAGTGTATACAACAACGCATACAGTTAATTAGTAAACTACTGCAAACATATCAGTAGACCACATTGCGTTAGTCTACACTAGATTCTCTGTGTTCGACCTTGGGCTTACTAGGACACTTAAGTTAGATTTATACTTGTGTCTAGTCAAGAAATTTGTATGCAACTGGCAAAGTGTGATTGAACATTAATTTATCATCTGTCCAACTCATACCATTGTCTTCACTCCAAGAAATAGATCGTTCATTTTTCCACAAAATTCTTCAAAAGCACAAACATAACAAGTTTTTGGCATTATTGTCGGGGATTCTAGCAACGTAGCTAATTTAAATTTGGTCATTGCATCTTTTTACAAGACTTTCAATCAAAGGTCTATTATAAGTTAAGCCTGGACTTGTAAACGTTTTATGAGCCGAACAAGAGCTTTGAAACTCAGATACGACCTAGAGATTGAAAGGATCTTCAAAGAAAAATATCAAATAGACTTTGAAGGTTAAGGCAACAAAAAAAGGCAAACAACCAAAATAACCAAGATTTGGCTCAACGGCTAGCCAATGTTGTCGCAAATCCAACCCCCATGGCGAATAACAGCACACGTCCGATGTGTGAATATGCGTTGTCCGTGTTGTTTGACTTTTTGCCAGAGATCATTTATCTAATGCCTAATGGGACTTGGTTTAAAATGAAATATGTCATGCTACAAATGTTACAGACGACAAGACAATTTGGTGGTACTCGTGGGAAGATCCACACGCTCGTATGAAACACTTCTTGGGGACCTATAATTCATTCGTGATTCTTAGAATCACGCTAGAAGAAATTAGACTATCTTTGTTCCCATATTCACTCTAAGATGACGTTAAGAAATGGACGAGCTCCTTGGAGCCTGGCGAGATAACGATGTGGGGCAAGCTAGTAAAGAAGTTCATGCAAAAGTACTTCTCTCTTACAGTCAATGCAATGAGACGTTGGGAGATTATGAATTTTGAACAAGGAGACTCTAAGACACTCAATGACGCGTGGGAAAGATTCAAAGGCTGGTAAAAAACTGTTCTAACCACGAATTGCCTCTAATTTTCCAGATGAAGACTTTTTATGGAGGACTGAATAGACCATATCAGATGGCAGCAGACGCAGCGCTACAGGCGGCCTTATGGACAAGTTACTACTATAAAACTGTATTACTTGACGTTTTTTCGCAGTCAAGTACCAGTGTTACTTGACATTTTTAAAAATGTCAAGTAACCTAGTGTAAAGAATAAGAGAAATTTTTTTACTATCTAAAAGTGTTAAGATGTAATTTACTTGATATGTTATAACTGTCAAGTATATGGGATCTCTTGACTTATTTTAAGTATCAAGTATCTAAATTCTTGACATTTATTATGGATCAAAATTTTCATAATTTGATAGTTTTTACTTGTCAAATGTAATTTTTTTTCTTGACACCAAAAAATTGACAACTTAAGGAATACTTGACACGTTTTGCTTGTCAAGCTTGTTTTTTTTTTTTTTTTAAATAAATATAAAATTAGAAATTACCTATATAATTTCCTGTTTTGAAGTCTAACAATGATACAGAGGATGATCATTTTATTAACCAAATAAACAAACAGCACACATATTGAACTCTTTAAACTTGTTCAATCATTCAAAACTTTCCACCAATCAAGCTAACAAAAGTGCATATATATCCTTGAATATAGTTGTCGTCATATATATATATTTACAACATAAAATGTTTACAAAATTCATAACAAAGTCCATATATGAACAATCTAGCTAATTGTAAGTTATATAGAAGACTATCAACCCGACCATTGCATATGAACAATTTCAAAAAGAATGTTCAATCCCAAAAGAATAAACCCAAATATCTACAATTCCAAAAATTATGCCAACTATATAGATCTAAGTATCACATATGATCAACACACACGTTTCCAAAATTAGCAAATGAACATTCTACCCCTATATTCAATATCAACAACCCATATCTTCACAAAATTTAATGTCAATATCCAAAAATGCATATCGTCACCATCACATGTAAGAACCCAAAAATTCAGCTAGCTCTACCTCGCACCTCCTCCAACTCAAATTGACTGTACGAGTCTCTCGTATCAATCTAATATAAAGCCCAAATATTGAAGTCAATACTTGTTTTGTCAAATGTTATATATTTGAACTATTGAGAATAATGTGAATAGGTATTAATTAACAACATACTGAATCTGTGACTACTTTGCTCCATTTGGTGATAATATCTCTCATGTATCTCATCATATAGCATCCACATTTAGTGGTTCCAACTTGTAAAGGATACTGCAATACTACATACTAAAATAATTTATGTTGCATACACACTAGAAATAACCTACATATATATAACTTAATTAACGAATAAATATGTCTATACTTGCCTTTATGGTTTTCCATAATATTTGATTTCGACCTTTTTGAATATTTTTCTAGGATCGAAAGATAGCAATAGCCCTATTGCCAAGTAATGCCACCAAAACAATAAAATAAAGTAAACTTTAAAATGACGAAAAGCATCATAGGACAAGAAGTTTACATGTCCTTTACGTATCTAATATCTATTAGAGATGATGTTCGTAATGAATCAAGATAATAGACGATATCATCATAAGTAGACGAGGCATAAAGATTTTAATGTATTCTCACAATACAAAGGCCTATTCATTAGAGGCATAAGTCGCTCATGGGTCTTGAGGCTCAAAGTTAAGAGGCCAACTTAAAGGTATAATCCTCAATAGCTTTTTAACCCATTGTTTACATGTTAATAGAATATTAACTGGAATAATTTTCTTCTCAATTCCTCCAATTTCATGCTAAGTAACCCAAAATTCTTAAACCAAATTATGCATTAGAAATCCACGGACAATTAATTTTGATGATTAAAACTCCAATAAGAACTAAGAAATCACGAAGCTCATCATTTCCACCAATGTAGCCATAGAAATTTAACCCCACATAAATTTGAATTAAAACTTCAATTATACATTCAATATAAAAGTTAGTTCTCTTTGAAACATTAGAATGGGATTAATGTCTAAAATTCATCTCTCAAATTCTACACTAACAAAATCTATGAATGGATCGAATCCCAAATTCTAATCCACAAGCAGAAGAATGTGATTGCCTTGCAATTTTGTTTTCGATTTTACATAAACAAAATACGGTATAAAAATAATAACATAATGGATAAACAATCAAGATTGGCATATATTTAAGAGAATAAAAGAGGGAAGAGCTAAAACTTACCTTTGTAGATTCCCAAATTCTTCATGATTTCCTCTGCGTCTTCTCCAGAACGTCTCTTCAATGATCAAGGGACACCACCGTAAGTGAAACTTTTTTATTCTATTGGATCCTAAGAATTGGATGTGTGATCTCCAAAACTTGGAAGAGGAAGAAGAAGTAGTAAAGAAAAAAACATAGATTTTGAGAGAAGTAGTAGGAGGCTAGGATTCAAAATTCTCAATTCAACTATGCCACAAACATAGGTCATGAAGACCTATTTATAGAGAGGAGGGATGATCCCATTCTTCTAGTCTTTCTTATTCCTACTCTTCTAATTTAATTAAATAAATTTTATTTAATTAATTAGTCCAATAATTATATAACCATATATATTAAATCCAATTTAATATATATAATTACTTAATAAATAAATAAACATCACATGTTTATTTATCTTTATTTCTCAAAAATCAATCAATTAATTAATTAGTTAACTATTAATTAATCAATTAAACAACTATATTAAATTATATTTAATATAGAATTAATCAACATATAATTATCACATATTTATATGTATACATGTCTTTAATATTTGAATCTTATTCAAATATTTTTCTCTCTTAATCATAGATCACATCTATAATTAACCATAATCTCATTAATATGCAATTGATTTGAACAATTCAAACCATTCCTCTTATATATCCTTTAGTGAGCTAACAAAGGGACCTTATGGACCTACAAATTAGAAGCTCCAATGATATAAGATTAATTAAGTAAACTCTTTAATTAAATTAATCAATTTTCATTAACTATCAGTCACTCCACTAAAGATTGAAAGTTGCACTCTTCACACTATAGATTTATTTATGTGTCCACAGATATAACCAATCAAAGTGAGTCGATCCTTCACAAATTGCTTATAACTATAGCTGGGCTAAAATACAATTTTACCTATGTAGTTACATCTAACTCCTTAAATAACACCGACCCTCTAATGAACAAACAATTTATAGTCCAACTAAACTATACTACAAGAATTTTGGGCTTTATTGTCAGTTAAAAAAAGTAAAATCGGATGTATAATGTTGGTTTTTTTTTTTTAAAAAAAAACGGATCTTTAATGTTGGTTTTAAACCAACATTATTGGGGTACCTTTAATGTCGATTTTAAACCGACATTAAAGATTCGCTTAATTTATCCTTTCACTTTCTATTCCTTCCCCCGCCCGCACCCCCCCCCCTTTTTTTCATTTTTCCCTCCCCACTCTCCCTCTATTTTTTTTTCCTCTCATTCTCACACTTCTCTCTTCAGACCCTCTTCTTTCTCACTTTTCCCTTCCAAACCCTTGCCATTCATCCTTCGATCGTGGGTGAAAAGTCTCGTCGTGTGTGATCTGGCTTCCGTGTAGGTCTGTTCATCGTGCAACCTGCGTCATCGCACCCAGTCACCCAGATCTGCTGCTCGTTCTGTCAAAGTGCCACAACTAACCCGAATCTGGTTATGGATGAAGCTCGTTCTATCGAAGCGCCACAGCCCGAATCTGCTGATCCTTCTTTAGTTATTTTCCTGTGTCTTATACTCTAGGCTTTGATAAATAAGCACCCAAACTTGATACATTAATCATGTGTCTCCATATCTGAGTTTCAGTATTACCATGTGGTGTGTGCCACCATTCGTTGTTCGATTTTCCCTCGTTGCGTGTCTCCAGATCTGCCGCCGTTTGTCTTTATCCACCGCACTGCCATCCAAATCAGTATACTCTTCTTCTCTTCCTCTTTTAAACTCACAACAATTTTTGTCTTATGTTTATACCTCTCAATTGTTTATGTAAATGTCTCAATGAAAGCCAGTTGCGGTTTCACTTCAGTATGTCTCTCTGCTTCTAAATTGGCCTTTTTATGTGTCTATGGCCTTTGGAAATTCAATTTGTTGAAGAGAAGGAAATTTCTAAAGTGTGAATAGATTTTCCTTGAGTAGTTTTTGAGTTAAGCTTAATTGATGAAATTTGACTAATGTGTAAAGTCAAAAAGGACCCCATGCATTGAGTGTCGGAGACATTAACGCATAAGATGAGTAGAAAGGCAACCATGCGTTGTGAGGTTGAACGCATGATTGGCCGAATGTATTGGCAAGAAGACGTTGCCAAGAGTTGCTCATGCGTTGGGTATGCGTGAGCAAGAGCAGTGAAAACGAAATGTTGAGCGCAAGGCGCTAGGCTAGACGATCATGTAGCAACATGAGCAACACTACACGATGAGGTAGACGATCGTTAGTAAGGTGAGTAGCGCTACACGATGAGGTAGGCATCGTGTAGGCGGGCACTGAACGATCGTGTAGCAATGTGGGAAGCTAAACGATGAGGTAGGCGATCGTATAGGCAGTCGCTGGACGTTGTGTAGCAATGCGGGGAGCTAAACAATGAGGTAGACGATCATATAGCAGATATGCGGAGCTAAGCGATGCGCTAGACGATTGTGTAGATATGCGCGCGGCGTTAAACGATGAGGAGTGACATACTAGACGATCAGGCTATACGATAAGCAAAGTAATCAGTGTAAGTGCTAGACGATAAATGTAGAAGCTGGATAATAGCATTAGACGGTAGCGTTGAGCGTTAAAGCGACGCACAGGCGCTAAGCGATAGACTACACGATGGTGCTACGCGATGGGTATGAGTGCTAGATGATAGTTGTGCTGCGCTAGACGATGAGCAGACGCGCTACACAATAGGCGAAATGCTAAGCGATAGGTGATGACGTTAAGCGATAGACGGATGCATTAGACAATAAGGCATCAGCGCTAAACGATGGAGGTAAACGATGGGCACGGTAGCTAACAATAGGCTATACACAATATCATTGAGAGCGAGATCGTTTACTAAACGATTGAGCTACATGATGGGCTGTTGGAGCTAAGCGATAGATGCAGGAACTAAACGATAGATCGTTGCTAAGGCCTGCATTATGCAAGATTGATGAACTCATCCGGACAAATGTCTATATCGAGAGATGGTTAGACTTGAGTTAGTAGGAGCTAGATAAATTAAGTTTCATGCAAAGGAAGTTTTATGCATGAAGAGGACAACACAAGTAGGTGTGTGGCATGAGAGTAGGTGAATGTCAAGGGAGTAGGTGGTGGCAAAACATGGTGCAAACACCCCAAAGTAGGAGGTGTCATGCGTTGGAGGCTTAGTAAATATGATAAGGAGAAGCAATCCTTTTTAAATACTCTGAGCAGAGAGACCGCCTGAAGGTATGTGCATAATTGAGAGCAAGTAGATAAATATGTTTTTATTTGCTGAGGCTACCATTGACTGTTAAAGCAACCTTTGAAGACTATAGATTTGGATGCATTCCCTTTAAATGTGAATTTGGTAAAGATTCTATTTTATATTCATAGTCTTTTGTTGCTTTAGGAAATTGTTGCAGGTATGGCATCTTTGAGTTGTTTTGAAAGTTGTACTCCACATATGAATATTTACTAGAGTCTCAGCTATATTATGGCAGTTATAGATTCTCCTGGAGTAAAAAGCATTTTGATTGGCTTGAGAACATGTGCATTATGCTAATTAAATACTCTAAAGGAATGTTTGACTCACAGTTTTAATAATTTTTAGTTGATGAGTCCAACTTCATCGTTATGCTGCTGAAAATTTTCCATCGTCTTCGTATCTCATATCTAGGTAACCAAGCTTCTCTTCTTCAAGATCTTGAAAAAGAAGATTCTCTCATTTATTCAACTATTGAGTTTTCTTGTTTTGCAAATGCAACAAAGGAGTAAAGATTTGGTATCACAACCTCTTTATGCTTTTTCTTGGGGAACTCTAGATCCAACACATTCACTACAAGAATTTTGCCTTGAATGTACCACTTATATACATTCCCAATAAACACGGTTAGTTGAATATGAATTCTGATCACATTTTCACTTTCAATCATTTGTCTTAAACCTATCCTTTGAACAACAGTGGTCAGACAAAGATGCCTATAACCACACATTGTTGAAGCTGGAGGGGTCTGTTCAAGAAGAATTATGAAGGGATCCATACTTACCAAGTGGAGAGGGAAAGTAAACTCATAATGTTTGTATTACTTGTAATTTGTGTTTTCAAGGGTTAGATTATTGTGCGACCTTTTAAATTATAAATTTTATAGCAGAATTTGTGGATTAAATGTAATAGATTTGCAATCTATTACATAAATAATATGTCATAGCCACAGTATTTGATGATGATGTATCATGTTATATTTTTTGATTGAAAAAATGGATTCGACAACGGAATTTAAAAAAACAGAAAATAATTGATAAAACGGATAGATTCTAGGCTTCAATGTCGGTTTAAAGGGCTTCATTTGATTCTTGGGCTTCAGCTGCACCGACATTAAAGCCCTTTAATGTCGGTTGCAAATTTCATTAAAGGGCTTTAATGTCGGTTGTTAACCGACATTAAAGCCCGAAATTCTTCTAGTGCTAACACCTCGGGCCAGTGATAGATTGAGGCCTCAATATTCAAGATTCGGAATCAGCTATTGAGGAAGCAATTTATCTACTTTCCCTAAGGTCGGAAAAGGAGTGAATTTCATCTTGTGTAGTTGTGTTCCCAGCTCCCTACTTGGACAAGTCCCCAAAATGGTAGGCTTATTGAGTCGGCTAACAAGGCCACTCTCACCCATACAAATCAAAGGATTACCCTCATAGACAGGAGTTCACAACTCACTCAAGATTAAGGTCAAGTCACCTATGGTCATCCTAGTGAAATATAAGTCTTTTCTAGCAACAATGTTATAGAGAGAGACTATTGATTTTACGGTCTGATCTTATACAAACTCTTTGTATAGAATACCCCACTCGTATGTCTCCACATGAACGATCAAGATCAGATCATTTGTAGCACTTTACAACAATTGTAACATCTACGAAGCAGGTCGTGTTCGTAGTGCCACCAGGATAAGGTACCTAGCCTTATCCATACAAACCGTTTAGGTTATCACTTAAACGTGATCCACCTGTTGATAACAGACAGAAATGCATGTTATTACAACGCAAAGATATAAAACAATGTGGGGATGCGACTATAAAAACATGTAAAATTGTGTCCAAAAGAATTAAGTTGAGAACATTGCGATCGCTTGTGCCCATCGCATTAAAGTAGCTAATTTACTTATTTTGTGCAGGAAAATGTATTGGCGCAAAGCAAATTGCGATCCAAGAAATCTGGCGCTCAAGCGCATTAGAAGATTGTGATCGCAAAGCTATGCAATCGTATGCGCTCGTGAAGATCTGCTCAAGAAGGTGGCCGCATAAAGACGACGCATCAAGGTGAAAGCTTAATAAATCATGATGGGATAGAAAGCTGATAACTGTCGAATCCGAATTTAGTTGACAAGCCGTTAACGACACACTGTAGCAAGTACATTCAACTTTTTGGTGACCATTAATCGGCGCATCAGATAGAGATTTAATGACTTTCCATCATTGCAATCATTTGAGAGAAAAGCTCTTCACCCTGAAGCTCTATAAATATCGAAGGCCACCTTCGTTAAAGAGTTCAAAATTTTGGGAGTTCCAGTCCTAGTTCCCATTTTCCATATACATAGAGAATAGATCATAGATAGTCGTTATCTGTAATTCATATACTTAAGAAGGCAGAGAGGAGCAAAGAAAGAAGACACTGAAAGATCATTCCTGGTTAGCTCAAAAGACTGTCGGGAAGCACTGAGAACAGAGAGAGGGTCGACACTTGCGAAAGCAAGAACATTCTTTTGGGCAGAGTAGAGTAAAACACAGTGTAAAAGCCTCGGGGAGCAAGACATTGCTACCATGCATCCTATCCCTACTTTTCATTGTCGTTTTGTATTCCGATTTTATTTATAAAATGGAATTTGCATCTCTACATCTGTTCAATCTCTTCACATTGCGCATGAGTAACTAAACTTCCAAATGGGTTGAGAAGCACTTAGCTAGCATGACCTAAGATCTTCATTTTATGCGATCATCTTGTCTTATGTATGCGTCCATCACCCTTTAGAGATACTTGAGAGAGTAATATAAAGAAAGAACCTAGACTTGAGAGAGTCAGGTTAGAATCTAGGCTTGAGAAAGTCAGATTAGAACCGTATAAGCAAGAGATAGAGACTTAGAGATAAGTTCTGTTTGCTATCATGCATCGCATGCACCCTAGAAATAGGATATGATAGTATGCGGTCGCCTTGTGTATGTGTGTATCATTCATCATCACATAGACAAGAATAGAGGCTTAGACATAAGTCCTATAGACATTATCGTATACATCGCATGCGTCCTAAAATTAGGAGCTATGGCATTTGTATTGAGAGATGACATGCTGTTGTGTGTGTGTAGCATGATCGCATAACTTGAACGCAATCTTAGGAAGTGTTAGCTAAAACCCTTCTTAACTCATTCCCCGCATACTCATCGTAACTTTCGCTGTCAATAACTCTTTACTCAATTCCGCCGCATAGTATTCATACTTTAAACAAACATAGCAACCAACTTATTGTTTTTGTCACCGCAAAGGAATCAAAACTTACCGTCGCATATTGTCTCAATTGCCCCTGTGTTCGATCTTAGACTTACCAGGAAACCTTGTAGGATTTATACTTGGATTTTACTAGGGAAACTTGCATGTGCAACACATACACCACCATCACAATATACACCATTATTTCGTCATATTCACAACACATCACCTGTATGTCTCCACATACATATTTAAGTTTCATAAAATAACCTTGGATCTTAGTTTATTAGATTGATTTAATGCAGTCTAAACATTAATAAAATACCTCTTATTTTATTAGATATATAATTTATCTTTACAAACTACAAGATACACTCTATTTAGGACATTAACTCCAACAATCTAAATCTCAAAAGAAAAAAAAATCCCATAAACATGCCCTTTAGAATTCCCAAAAGTGAAAATTCAACTTCAACTCCCAAAAGCTACTTATAATTACACGAAGTCAAGAAGAAAGGGTAATGAAAAATAAATCTTTCAACACACTGAACATGATAGAGAGTAAAAAGGGCAATGAGAAACAGATCTTCTCAATAACCATAAAACACAACATACACTTAGTTAGATAAGTACGCAATATTAAACCTCTACTTACCTCCATTTGCCTTACCAAATCCAAAGAAGGAAAAAAAATCAAGCTACTAATTGCACAATATAAAAATAAAAATAAAAAATAAAAAAGCAATGAAAAACAGTAATTTAATGAAACAAAAATCCTCAAAAGCATACTTTAATCACATCATAAATCCCAAATTAAACTATAATCACACTCTTAATCGTACATTGAACAATTAAAACCACTAAACTTAACTAACATATCTAAACTTAAGAGTGTCAACAAAGCCATCAAATTAAAACGAACATCTAAAATTAACAAAACATGAACATATAACATTAAAACTAAAATTAGAAAAACATGAACAAAACTATTAGTGTAAATTTCAATAAATAGTCAATGATTGTTTATGTACATATCTAATATTTTCTAGCCAACCAAAGAATAACGAGTCAAAACAATGAGCTTCAGTGCAAATCAAGAGGAAGCAAAATGAAAGATGGAGATTTCCTTTGCAAAAAAAAAAAAAAAGATAGACAAAGGTTTGTGTGTGCGTAAAGTCAAATATATGAGAGCCAAATGGCTTTTCAGTTTACCCAATTCACCAATACCATTGCAATAGAAGATCAAAATTCGATCCTCAAATGGTTTTAAGCAAAAACTCACATGGAAAGTGGTAAAATGGAAGAAGAGGCAAGACAACAACGGAGGTATTAAACAAAAGGCGAGAAAGCGGTAGGAGCAAAAAGTGGAAGATCAAGAGAGAAGGCTAAGAGACAAACATGGAGGAAAATATCGAAGGAGTCTTGCACAAAGAAGAAGGGGAAGAAAAAAGATCTAGGGATTTTTTTAATTCGACCCTAAAGCATATATCAAACCCTAAAACAAATTACTTGACATTTATAAAATGTCAAGTAAAAACGGAATGAAAAAATCCAGAAATTTTTGTCAACCTCTGTTTTTTTTCAATATTCTTGATGTTTTTCATCAAATTTACATGTTACTTGATTTTTTTTTTAATAAAAACATCAAGTACTCAAAAGTTTCAAGTGTCAAATAATAGGGTTTTTGTAGTAGTGAGTCTTACAATGAAGCCAAGAAGATTTTGGATAGAATTGCCAAACATAATATGGAGTGGGTTGACTACGCATATGATTCCAGAACAGACAATAAGCGGCGGCAATAGAGTATGATTGACACTAACACAATAACTAATCTTTTAGTATAAGTGGCTACAATGACAAACTTGTTGAAGAACTTAACAATGAACAATGCAACCCAGACGCAGAGCGTGCATCAGATCGACGCATTCGGGCAACCCATGTTAAGCTGTGTGGGTTACGAGAGTCGCATGCCTATAATGACTACCCCAGAAATCTGCAATCAGTTTGTTCATAAAGAACAACCCATTATTCAATATATATAACCCTGGATAGGAAAAACATGTGAACTTTTCTTGGGGTGGTCACCAACAGAATCAAGATCAATCTAAAATGCATCTGCAACATAGGCAAGGACCGCCACTTGGATTCCAACCCATGCAACAGCAACCACAACACCAGTCTTTCAATAGAGAAGGCAATGCGTCGAGTTTGTCTTCTCTTCTTGAGAACCTGTTGAAAGAGTACATAGCCCAAAATGATGCGTTATTAAAAAGTAAGCATCGTCAATTAGAAATTTGGAGATGCAGGTTGGATAAATTGCAAGTGAGCTGAAGAGCTAACCGCATGGCTCCTTGTCCAGCAACATTGAAGCACCCAGAAAGAACAATGGAAAAGAGCAAGTCAAGCAGTGACATTGAGCAGCAGTAGCCATTAGTGGAAGAAAAGAGAAAAGACCCAAGAAAAGATAATCGTCATCCTTCAACAACATTTACAGACACACTTGTACAAACATCTCAAGTAACTACAGCACCTAAAAGAGTTTGATCAAAAAGAGCACCTGGCTCTAGTAGTCATTCTCAACTAAGCACGTCCAACACAGTGGAAGTACCTGATGTGCGTCTAGATGCACCTTTCCCTCCATGCCTACAAAAGAAGAATAATGAAAATTAGTTCAAATGCTTCCTTGATGTTCTTAAGCAGCTATACATCAACATTACACTCATTGAAGCATTAGAACATATATCGATTATTAAATAAAGGAAGATCAATGAGCTTGAGGCCATGATGTTGACTCAGGAGTGTAGTGTACTATTCAAAATAAATATTCCTAAGAAGTAAAGAGACCCAAGTAACTTCACAATCCCATGCTCAATCGGAAGAATAGATGTGGGTCATACGTTATGTGACTTGGGAGCTAGTATCAACTTGATATCCCTCTTAATCCTCAAAAAGCTCAGGATTAGTGAAGCAACGCCTACCACGATAATGCTACAGCATCACATACCCTCAGGGGAAGATCGAAGATGTAATAGTAAAGGTTGACAAGTTTTTTTTTACGGTAGACTTCATTATCCTAGACTATGAAGCTGACAAAGACATCCAATCATCCTTGGATGCCCATTTTTAGCTACTGTAAAAGTTTTCATTGATGTACATAAAGGGAAATTGACCATACGTATAGACGAGCAGGAAGTACAATTCAATATGTTTAATGCATTGAAGTTCCTCGATGACATAGAATCTTGTCCATTTATTAAATCAGATCAACTACTTGAGGAAAGAGAGAACTAGGAAATGGACTAAGGATGTGAGGTTCATGCGTTGAGTGAGGGCACAAGAAAATTTGAGCCGTTATGTCTAGATCAGCGACATGAGCGGCAATCAAAGACAACACTCCCTTCTCTAGAGGAGCCACCTACGCTTGAACTTAAACCTCTTCCGGACCATCTTAAATATGTTTTTCTTAGCAAAACAAATACTTTACCTATTATAATTTCATCTAAACTTTCTCCTATTGATGAACAACTTTTATTGCAGATACTAAAGGCGCATACGCGCGCAATAGGTTGAATGTTGGCTAACATCAGAGGGATCAAATCTTATTGTATGCACAAGATCAGATTAGAAGAAGGGAAGACATGATCAATTGAGCCCCAACATAGGCTCAATCCTCTTATGAAGAAGGTAATGAAGAAAGAAATAATCAAGTGGCTCGACGCAGGGGTTATCTACCCCATTTTTTATAGTAGTTGGGTGAGCCTAGTGCAATGGGAGCCAAAGAAAGGCAGCACGATTGTGGTCATTAGTAGCAACAATGAGCTAATTCCATCCAGAACTGTTACTGGATGGCGCATCTATATGGACTACAAGAAATTGAATGCATCGACCAAGAAGAACCATTTTCCACTCCCCTTTATTGAACAAATGTTAGACAGACTGGTTGGAAAGGAGTTTTATTGCTTTTTGGATGGATACTCTAGCTATAATTAAATCCTCATCGCCTCAAAAGACTAGGACAAGCCAATATTTACTTGTCCTTTTGGAACGTGCATTCCGACGCATGCCCTTTGGGCTGTATAACGCACCAGGAACGTTCCAAAGATGTATGATGGCTATCATTTCAGATTTTTTGGAGCAATCTGTTGAAATGTTTATGGATGATTTCTCGGTCTTTGGAGACTCTTACTTGATCTTCCTCAACAATCTTGAAGCTATCCTTGCCATATGCAAGGAGACCAATTTAGTGCTTAATTGGGAAAAATATCACTTTATGGTGACAGAAGGTATTGTGCTTGGCGATTTCAAAGGCAGGATCGGAAGTTGATGACCCAAAGATAGATGTGATTGCAAAGTTGTCGGCACCTGCAAATGTTAAGGTTCTAAGAAGCTTTTTAGTGTAGGTTTCTATCGAAGATTTGACAAGGAATTTTCCCAAATCACACGTCAATTGAGTGCACTATTAGTGTTGGGGTTTGTCCCCTAAAGTCTCGTGTCCAGTAGTTTGTAAACAACTTTGTACGAACACTTATGATGTATATATAAATGATATTTACTTCACTACTTGACTTTGCACATTTAGATTTTACCACAAACCAATAAACTTAATATTCCTGGTTATCTGTATGTAACTTAAGCATGTATGTGGTGACATACAAGTGGATCATGTCTTGAGTGATAACAAAAATGGTCTGTAGTATATGGATATAGGAGGGAAACCTTATCCTAGTAACGCTACGGATGCGGCCCACTTTGTGGAATGGTCACAAGTGTTGTGGCTTGTCACAGATGGTCTGATCTTGATCATTCGTGTAGGAGACATGCGAGCGGGGGCGTCCTATACAAAGAGTTTAAAACTTGACCACAAAGTGTTAACGTCTCGTTATATAACACCGTTCATAACTGAGACTTCACCTCACTAGGATGACCATAGGTAACATGACCTCAATCTTGAGTGAGTTAGGAACTTCTACCATTGAGGGCGGTTCTTTGATTTACATGGGTGCGAGTAGCCAAAACGTCGACTCAAACCTACCATTTTGGGGATTCGTCTGATTTGGGAGCTACGAACTCAGCTTCACAATATGGAATTCACTCCTTCCCTGAGGCAAGGGTAAATAGATAGATAACTCCCTAAAGGGCTGATTCCAGGGCTTAAACGATGTGGTGCCACGCACCTTCTCATGGCTCAAGAGGTGTTCACACATAGTAGGACTATGTTGTATTGTTTATTAGAGGGATCAGTGGTACTTAAGGAGGAAGATGTAATTACAGGGGCAAAAAGGTAAATTGGCATGCTGTAATTACGAACATCTTTGAAAGGACATCGTACTGGTGATTGGTTATATCCAATGGACATAGAAATATATCTATGGCAAGAAGAGTTCAACTATCAGTCTTTAGTGGAATGCCTGGTAATTAGCGGATGGTGGATATCGTGACTAAATAGTTTAGTCAGCTATTCACGTACCGTTGGAGCTTCGAGCCATAGGTTCATAAGGTCCCTTTGGTACCTTGGATACAAGTTGAGAGTCAATTTCTAGGTCAATTTGAAATGTTCAAATTGACAAGAGGGAGTTTGGTTATATATGATATAATTGAACGAGTTAATTAAATATGATATAGTTAACTTTATGTATGAGATACATTAATTTGGAGGAAATTGGATATAAATATGATTTATATCTAGTAGAGGAATATATTATAATTAATATATGATATTAATTTATAAGTTATGAATGTGATAAGATCACATTCATGGGACGATTATAAAGGAAATAGGAAGGCGCCTCTTCGTTCGAAATAATGAATGAGTGCATTATAAATAGCAGATGGTGTGTTGACCTCGGTGTGCGCAAATATTGTGAAAAAGATAGTGTCATCGTTTAGAAAATCAGTGCCTATACGATAGTGACTGCACGATCGCTTACATATACGATATTGCTAAGCAATCGCATATTGATTACACCG
This sequence comes from Benincasa hispida, assembly GCF_009727055.1. Taxonomy (NCBI): domain Eukaryota; kingdom Viridiplantae; phylum Streptophyta; class Magnoliopsida; order Cucurbitales; family Cucurbitaceae; genus Benincasa; species Benincasa hispida. The sequence goes on from NC_052358.1 coordinate 48,875,672, forward strand.
TCGTGCGCTATTATCTAAAGATCGTTTACCTTTTTCCTAAGCGATCGTTTAGCTCCTAATATTTACTAAACGATCGTATAGACGATCGCTCACCCTTTTCCTACACGATCGTATAGACGATCGTCTACCTTTTCTTACACGATCGTCTAGCCAATCGTTTACTTTTACTACATGATCATATACTTCACCTAAACGATCAAGAATATTGTCTATGTGATAGACGACCGCATCTCCCATTTGCTTGATCGTTGTGTATGGTCTCTCTTCCTCCTTCCCTCTACCAAATCCGAATAAAGCCCACACTTTGGATTTTCACTCCAAGAATACTGAGGGCTCTGAGTGGTGTTGTCTTCTCCATTTCCTTTCGTCCAAGTGGTGACTGTTCGAGGTAGACGGTTGGGCTTCAGACTCACTGTGAAGAAGAAATCTTCATCTGGTATGATTTCTTGATCCCTTTAGCATTATGAAAGTATGTTTAAATGTATATGCGGTAATTCTATCATAACTACCTTATCATATAATATATATTAAACTATATGTTATATCAAATATAACATATAACCTATAGTTTTGATATTGTATCATATACAATATAACCTATAGTTTCTTTTATCTTACTAATGGATTTTAATGTAAATCACATTTATATTAACTTTAGTCATATAAATTAAATTCATATAATTAATATTTAAATCACATTCAAATATTTATTTTCTTATAAATAGTTAATACTATAATGTATCAAATACATTATAGTAAGTATATCACATATAATTAAAATTTAATTAATTATATCATATGTAGTTAATTCCCTCAATTAATTTGAACAATTCAAATTAATCCAAAAACTGATTCTCATTTATTCCCATTGAGCTACTGAGGGGACCACATAGACCTGTAGCTTGAAGCTCCAACGATAAGTAAATAATTAATTAAACTCTTTAGTTAAATTATTCACCATCCATTAACTGATGGCCACTCCGCTAAAGATCGACAGTTGCACTCTTCACACTACAGATATATTTTTGTGCCCATTGGATATAACCAATCAACAGTACAACAACCCTTCACAAATTGCTCATAAGTACAATTGGGATAAAATTACCGTTTTACCCCTATAGTTACATCTAACTCCTTAAGTACCATTAATCCCTCTAATGAACAATAAATTATAGTCCAACTATGACCAAAATCTCTCTTGGGCCAGGAGAGGGTGTGGCACTACATTGTTCAAGCCCTAGAATCGACCCTTAAGGGAACAATTTATCTACTTGCCCCGATATTGGGGAATGAGTGAATTCTTTCTTATGTAGTTGTGTTCCCAGTTCCCCAATCAAATGAATCCTCAAAATGGTAGGCTTGTTGAGTCGGCGATCTGGCCACTCTCACCCATACATCAAAGGATCGCCTTCATAGGCAAGAGTTCACAACTCACTCAGGATTCAAGTCATGTTACCTATGGTCATCTTAGTGAAATGTAAGTATCTATTATGAAAGGCATTATATAATGAGACTAAACATTTCGTGGTCTGGTCTTATACAAACTCCTTTATATAGAATATCCTCGCTTACATGTCTCCACGTGAATTATCAGGGTCAGATTATTTGTAGCACTTTACAACAATTGTAACATCTACAAACCGGACCATACTCATAGTGTCACCAGGATAAGGTATTCAGCCTTATCCATCTACCACAGACAGATTATCACTTAAACATGATCCACCCGTATGTCTCTACATACATGTTTAAGCTACAAGATAACCTTGGATGTTAGTTCATTGGTTTATGGTTAATGCAACTAATTTTTGAAATAAAACATCACATATTTTATTACATAAATACATTATAATTACAAACTATGGGAACCTACGAGATTTAGGGCACTCAACAATCTCCCACTTGACCTAAAGCTAGTGGGGCGTACAATATAAAAGTCATACTAAAATACAAAGTACACAAATCAAATAAACTAGGGCACAAACTGCCCTGTATAAATCTCCCATTTACCCTAATCTAAAAGTGGCTTGTCCTATAGACCCATACTCTGCAGGTGACCCTCAAACACCTTAGTCGTGAGGACCTTTGTAAATGGATAAGCAACATTGTACTCCAAAGCTATCTACGTGACTGTCACATCCCCTTGACACACAATCTCTCGAATGAAATTATATGTCTACTCTATGTGTTTCCAGTGCTTGTGACTCCTAGGCTCTTGAGAATTAGCCACAACACCACTATTATCACAATAAAGTATGATGGGTTTTGACATGTCTGGAACGACATCCAGATAAGTCAAGAATTTTCTGAGCCAAACAGCTTACTTAGCAGCTTCATAAGTTGCTATGTACTCAACCTCCATAGTGGAGTCAGCAATGCACCATTGCTTGGTGCTCCTCCAAACTACTAATCCTCCATTAAGAGTGAATACTGATCCTGATGTGGATTTCTTAGAATTCTTATCAGTCTGAAAATCAAAGTTCGTGTATCCTGTAAGGATCAGATCCTAAGAACCATACACGAGCATGTAGTCCCTCGTTCTCCGTAGATGCTTGAGGATATTCTTAATGGCGGTCCAGTGATCATATCCTGGATTAGACTGATATCTACTGACTATTCCCATCATATAGCAGATGTCAGGTCTCGTACATAACATCGCATACATCAAACTGTCAACACCGATTCATAGGGGTTCCATCTCATTTCCTCAACTTCTTGAGGTGTCTTAGGGCACTGCTCCTTAGACAATATCACTCCATGTCTGAAGGATAGTAAGCCTCTCTTGGAGTTCTGCATCGAATACTTGACAAGCATTTTGTCAATGTATGATGCTTAAGACAGAGCTAGCGTTTTGTTCTTTCAATCTCTAAAGATCTAAATTCCTAGAACAAACTAAGCCTCCCCCAAATCTTTCATTTGGAATTGGGTGCTCCATGTAGATGGTCTCCTCAAGCTTTCCATTTAGAAAGGCGGTTTTGATGTCCATTTGCCAAATCTCATAATCATAATATGAGGAAATGGACAAGAGGATTCGGGTAGACTTTAACATGGTAATGAAGGATCTCTTATCGAAGAGTTCCATGAGCATGTTCGGGTCGCTCAAATTTCACAGTGACCGAAATACAACAATGTACATTCAAACATATAGTTATGCACATTAACAGTCAATTAAAGGCATGCTTTGAATAAGAAATACACGAGGGAATGAGTTGCCATACCAGTTGAAAACGGTCTTCAAACTTTGGAACTCAACGCAGCGGAACCCTCCACTTGATCAACCAACGCCCAGCAGCAGCGTCGACTAGAGCAGCACGAACAACCGCACGAACGAACATTGCGGGGACGACACCACCAGAAAAGAGCCCCAAGTATTCTCGGAGTGAGAACCCAAAGCGTGATCTTTAGTGAATTTGGTAGTCAACGGAGGAAACACGGATCGTGTAGGCGATAAGCAAATAGAAGAGAAAAAGACACTATCATATAGCACGATGCTTATCGTTTAGGAGAAACTACACAATCGTGTAGATTTTACTAAACGATCGTTTAGGAAATGGTATACGATCGTTTAGCAAACTCGACACACACTACGATCGTTTAGGGAAGCTATCCGATCGTGTAGGAACTAGTGTGCAATTGTTTAGGTGCGAGGTGAACGATCGTTTAGGCGGAGAGTGACTATCGTATAGGCTCTCGAAATACTTAAGCGACCGATTACTTTTCACCAGCGCGATCTCTTTTTCTTTTTGGACGGGTGATTCAAAATGAAAACTATTTTCATTTTAATTCATCGGTTACAATAACCGACGTTACCCCACTAACCCACGTCCGAACGTGAAAAATGGCTTAATTATCATATAATTAACCAATTAATTAATAATAATATAATCATATTATATTTTTAACCTATAGTTTGATATCACATATCTACTATAGTATTTTCTCCTCTACTTGATATAAATCATATTTATATCTAATTTCCTCCAAAATAATGTATCTCATACATTTAGCCAATTATATTATATATAATTAACCAGTCCAATTATATCATATATAATCGAACTTTCTATTGTCAATTTAAACATTTCAAATTAATCCAAACACTGCTTCTCGACTTTATCCAAGCTACCCAGGGGACCTAATGGACCTGTGGCTCGAAGCTCCAACGGTCCATGAATAGCTGACTAAACTCTTTAGCCACGAGATCCACCATCCGTTAACTGTCAGGCATTTCACTAAAGACCAACAGCTAAACTCTTCTTACCACAGATATATTTCTGTGTCCAGCGGATATAACCAATCATGAGTACGATAATCCTTCACAGATGCTCATAAGTACAATTGAGCCAAATTACCGTTTTGCCCCTGCAGTTACATCTCACTCCTTAAGTACCATTGATTCCTCTAATGAATAATACAACATAGTCCAACTATGTGTGAACACCTCTCGGGCCAAGAGAATGTGTGTGGCGCTACATCGTTCAAGCCTCGAAATCAGCCCTTAAGGGAGCTATCTATCTACTTACCCCTACCTCGGGGAAGGAGTGAATTCCATATTGTGTAGCTGAGTTCCCAACTCCCAAATCAGATGAATCCCCAAAATGGTAGGTTTGAATCGGCGACCTGGCCACTTGCACCCATACAAATCAAAGGACCGCTCTCAATGGCAAGAGTTCCCAACTCACTCAGGATTGAGGTCATGTTACCTATGGTCATCCTAGTGAAGTAAAGTCTTGATCATGAACAGTGTTTGTTGGGATAATTTAAGGACGTGTTTTGTTTTGTTTTGTTTTTATCATTTAAGGACGGATGGGTTTGAACATGAAATCATGCGTTAGACATAACTGATGTGTTTGCTCCCATGCGTAGGAATGATGATGCGTTAATCTTAGCATGCAATGATCACGCGTTCATATCACAAGTATTCTTACGCTTGCGCCAAGTATAACACAAACGCAAGTTTCTCAGGTAATCCGAGGTCGAACACGGGGACTTGTCACTCAATAATATTTGTGAAGTGATGCGTTTGAGGTGATGAATAAGAATAAAAATAAAACGAAGAAGGTTTAAATGTTTTAGACACTACTCCTACTCCTAACTAAACAGATTGAGCAATAGAAGACTTGCAATGAGTATAAGTAGAAATACAATAACCAATAGCGTATAGTAATGTTTACTATCTTAAATCGCCCTAGTAATCCCAGCTCGTTGCACTAATACATCACACCTCTCGGTGGTCAGCCGCATGACTATATCTCTATAGTGTATGGTTGCGTCGAGCATAAGATTGTGCCTATCTATAGGAATAATACGAACCTTGCTTATTGCGTTCCATCCCTTACCTTCTAAGGTAGTTAGATGCGGCTACTTAACTTATAGACAAGCAATGCAGCATCCCATAGACAGGCGTGCCACAGCCTTTCACCAAGCAAAGAGGATTAACTCACTATACTCGCACAATGCACACCTCTCGGTGGGTTGCTATATGTGTCCTATCTCTAGGCTACACGATTAAGCATGCGATTTTCTTGGATAAATAAATGTTGAAGATAAACTATGATAGAAATGATGATAAAGAAGACGGTAATGAAGGAATTAAGATTTGCATTGATCACAAAATATCTTAATATCTCAAGCTAAAATATAATACAATACAGAGATTAGAAAGGAGATGAAGGACTCTGCGTCAAGGCTGTCGGTGGTGCCATGGTTGAATGGTGGAGATGTCTCTCTCGAGCTCTATCTCCAGCGAATACTCCGATCGTCACTCGGTCTAGGTTGTGGAGATGAAGAATTCTCACTGGAAATCTCTTTCAAGCTCTCATCTGTGATCACAAACTTCTGCCTTGAGGCAGAAGCTCAGATGTCTCAAAATGAAGGTCTCAAGGGCTATTTATAGAATTAGGACGCCGACAGCTGTAATGATGAAGGTATGGCTCACTGCTGCTTTTGTCGCGGTATGGACATTGTCACATCGCCTTATCTTGTTGATACTCCCAAGGTATGCATCCGAGCTGAATTTAGCTGAAGTTATCAACGCGTTCTACCCATCTTACAATCTTCTATTATGGCTGTCAATCCGTGGCCCCAATCTCTATTTGTTCACCGCATTCTCCATGCATTGGACGCATGCGATTACTGCAACTTCCATGTGTTGGACGCATGGGGTTGCCGTCTACGTTCGTCTTTTGCAGTCGCCTGGCTTCAGCACATGCATTTATCTATGATTGCTTATTACAAACGCATGTGTTTGATTCTTGCGATAGCTACAAAAATAGACACTTTGACACGGAATAACGCATAATATTGGGTCAGTGAGGTTTTAGGTTCTTATCGATGCAAAACTCAATTTTTCACAAATTCTAAGTATTATCACTGCGTTTTCTACCTGTTAGCCCTCATAATTCTAAATAAAAGGCTTATAATAACTGGCATTTCTGCCAGTTATCAGTGTGGTATAACGAGACGTTAACACTTCGTGATTAGGTCTTATACAAACTCTTTGTATAGGACATCCCCGCTCGCATGTCCCCAACACGAATGATCAGGATCAGATCATCAGTGACAAGTCACAACACTTGTGACTATTCCACAAAGCGGGCTACATCCGTAGCATTACCAGGATAAGGTTTTCCTCCTATATCCATATACTACAGACCATTTTGGTTATCACTCAAGACATGATCCACTTGTATGTCACCACATACATGCTTGAGTCATATACAGATAACCAGGGATTTTATGTTTATTGGTTTGTGGTAAAGCAAATAAAACAAGCAATTGAGCTAAATACAAGATGTGAAGTAAATATCATATATTATATAACACAAGCGTTTGTACAAACTACAGAACACGAGACTTTAAGGCATCAACCCCAACAGGCAATAGGTGATAAAGTCTTCTCATAGTCGACTCCCTCAACCTGGGTATAACCTTTTGCCACTAGTCTAGCCTTGAAGGTTTTCACCTTCCCATCAGCACCCCATTTTCTCTTGAAGATCCATTTGCAACCTATAGGGTTAATCCCATCAGGTAGATCTACAAGATCCCAAACCAAATTTAAGTACATCGACTTCATTTTGAGATCCATAGCTTTGATCCACTCCTCTTTGTCAACATCCTCCATTGTCTTCTTGTAAGACAATGGAACCTCAACATCTACGTCAGTTACCATAGCTAGGATTTTCGTTAAACCCATGTAACGAATAGGTGGGTTTGTAACCCTCCTACTGCGTCGAGATTCCCTCAACACTTGAGGTGTATTTGATTTACTAGATGATCCAACTTTAACAACTTTTACTGAGGTGTTGGGTTATTCAACAGCTCTTGTTGAAGGTTCAGTAGTTTCTTTGGAAAGTTTATTCAACACAACTTTACTGCGAGGCTTGTGCTCCCTTATATGGTTTTCTTCAAGAAAAGTAGCGTTTGTCGATACAAACACTTTATTTTCTTTAGGGTCGAAGAAGAAACCACCTCTCATTCCTTTGGAGTAGCCTACAAATAAGCAAAATTTTGAATGAGATTCCAGTTTCTTAGGATTTGCTTCAAGCATATGTGCTGAGCAACTCCAGATTCTGAAATGACATAAACTAGCTTTACAACCATTCCATAACTTCAAAGGTATTCTGGTAAAACTTTTAGATGGAACGTAGTTTAAAATATACGCTGCAGTCTCTATTGCATAACACCCAAAATGAGTCAGGTAAGGAAGCGTAGCTCATCAAAGACCGAACCATGTCCAATAGGGTTCGATTTCTCCTTTCTGATACACCGTTCTGCTGAGGTGTACCAGGTATTAAGAGTTAGGATACAATTCCATGTTCTATTAAATTGTTTTAGAATGTTAAATCTATAAACTCTCCATCTCGATCAAATCGATATGTCTTAATTGTTCTATTTAATGCATTTTCAACTTCAGTTTTGAATTCTTCAAACTTTTCAAAAGATTCAGACTTGTGTTGCATTAAATAAACATACCCATATCTTGAATAATCATCAGTAAAGGTGATGAAATATTCAAAACCTCCCCTTGCTTTAACATTTATCGGACCATAGAGGTCTGAATGTACCAGCTCTAGAGGTTTTGGGGCCCTATGACCTTTTCTAGTAAAGGATCTTTTAGTCACTTTGCCTTAAGGCATGACTCATACACAGGCAAAGAAATTTCTTCTAACGCACTTAAAAGTCCTTTCTTCATCAATCTCTCAATCCTATTGAGATTGATGTGTTCTAATATTAAGTGCCAAAGTTGGACATTTTCTTTAGGAGAAATTTTAAGTCTTTTATGTTGAGTTACCGCAGTTTTAAACATTTCAGTGTCATAGAGAACTTTAGTTGCTAACAGTCTTAGCACATAAAAGTTGTTTTCCAGTTTGCAGAACAAATATCAACACCGTTTTTGGAAATAAACATTTTATTACATGGAAAATGATACAATAAGATTGTTCAAGTAAACACTTTATAGAAATTAGGTTCCAGGAACTACATACACATTTTCTAGTAAAATGAATTTATTCTGTAAAGTTAACTGGGGACCTCCCTGCCACAGTCGAAATGACATGCCCAGTTCCAACTCACATCGTCATCTCACCAGCATCAAGTTGCCGCCATGAACTAATTCCCTAAAATAAAGAACAAACATGGTTAGTGGCCCCAAAACCTATAATACAAGCAAAATCATCATTCTCCATTAAACAGGTTTCTAAAACAAGCAAATCACATTTACCTTGCTTGGCCTTCTTCTTTTCTGCTAAGTACTTGGGATAGTTCCTCTTCTAATGTCCCTTCTAGTTGCAATGAAAACAAATTTCCTTTGTTACCTTGGTTTTCTTGCCCTTTTGGGCAGCAGCTGGTGGGTTATCTTTCCTCTTTCCACCTTTCTTCTTCTTCCACTTTTTTGTGTCAGAGGAAGAAAGTACAGACTTTGTCCCAGAGGTCGAACCTTTGTGAAAATTCTTAGAGGATGAAGGAACATTTGCCTCACCCTTCTGTTCCTTGCTTTTCATCAAGGATTGGAAGTTCTATAGCTCATTGAGCAAGATGGTTAGGTTGTAGTCAATCTTGTTCAAAACAGCATTGCTACGAAAGTGTAGGAAACTTTCAGGTAAAGATTCCAAAATGAAACTAACCTAGTTGGCTTCATCAATGACAGACCCATTCATCTCCGCCATATTGAAGTGGACCATAATGTTGAGAATATGTTTTCGAACAGATACCCCTTTTTACGTACGGTCATTGAAGATGTGTTTAAGAGCGTTATGTCTGAGTTATGCTGACGGTTGTCCGAATATTCCTCTCAGGGACTCCATGAACTCACGGGCTGTGAGCATGGGCTCATGCTTATTGGCCAAGACTTTGGAAAGGCTCATCAAGATGTACACTCGGGCCTTCTCATTTGCCCATATCCAATACTCATATACTTCTCGAACATTTCGAGCAGCATTAGGAGCTGGAATGGGAGGACAGTCCTCCAAAAGGACAAAACGAAGGTCATCGATTATAAGGATTGTGTTGATCGTGTTTTTCCAAGAATAGTAGTTTTCATCCATTAATTTATCAGTGGCGAGTAGATTTAAGGTAGCGAAAGACATATTGATAAAAGATTGCTGAAACTATACAAATTATTTATTATTAGTTTATTTGCATTAAACCATAAAGACAACCAATCAATTTTAGCAAAATAGTCTAATTTACCCTAAGTGACATCTATTTTGCAATGATGTTTCAGTGAGGCAGGACAAAAGTCACCATAGAGTAATCAAGTGTCCCTTCACTGAAATGAGATAATCTCAACTAATAGACGGAACAACTTCTTGTTATTGTCAATATTAGTCACCATTGTCAGTCCAGAATTTGTTAAACTTGCTTAACAATTGTTATAAGTGTAACTCCTCATTTTAGGTCCTAGAGTTCCACCCCAATGATCCAACCGTAGGGAAAAATCAATTGGGACATGAAACTAAAGCAACTCTATCCATTTCTAGAGGTTGAATAAAGTCTCATGCAAAAATATCAGCATTTAGGGGGACACCCATGGTGCCACGAGGCCATGCATGAAACTTTACTTTAAACTAATGAGAGAGACCAAAGGATGTTTATCACACGTCCAGCTCCCAATTACTATAAACACTTTATCCATTCATCTTGATATTGATCTATATAAATGCCACCCATAGGGGGACACCTATGGTGCCTCGAGATCGAGTATAGATCTAACGTTGTGAAATTTAAGGAGAAACATGGATAGGATGAAATGAAGTATCATATACCCCATTTTTCTCCCACTGAGCGTTTTACCTAGGGTTTAACATAGAAAAATTCGACTACTGATTTCTGTCAATTTAAATACCCCAGCCTAGACAGAATTAGTCTTAGTCAAAAGGTCCCTTATAGATAAATTTGTTACAATGTTTAATCTTTTAATTAAGATCAATGTAATCCTATTAAACCGATTAAAATATTAAACTTAAATTTATAATATATTAGAAAAGTGATCTTAGGTTGATGTGAATCATGTTTTAAAACAATTTTAAAAGATGATTATAACCTAAGGTTTGCATGCAACTCTTAATTATTGATTTTAATTTCTAATTTCATTTTGTTATAACAATTATAAACAAAAGAAATAAATTAAAACCATACATTGCATGTTTGACATATTTTAGTAAATTATAACATTTATAAATTAACATAAAGAATTGTCATGCTTCATGCAATTTCATTTCATTATTAACATATATAACATTTATATAATAAAGTAATGAAACATACAATAGCATACATCTATACATACATTGAACCATATATTATAACATTATAATATAAATGATGCAGGGATATGCTATTAATGCATGCATGTATATATTATAACATTTATATTATATGATGCATGAGCATGCTATAAAATTAAATCATGCATCTTAAATTATAACATTTATATTATGATACTGAAGAAAATCAGACATGGGGAGTTCCATGAACAGCGGAATGATCGTTCCAAATTTCACAATTATACAATTATAGTTCAAGCCCTAAAATTAGCCTTTAAGGGAATAATTTATCTACTTGCCCCGACATTGGGGAAGAAGTGAATTCCTTCTTGTGTAGTTGTGTTCCTAACTCCCCAGTCAGACGAATATTCAAAATGGTAGGCTTGTTGAGTCGGCGATCTGGTTACTCTCACCCATACAAATCAAAGGATTGCCTTCATAGGCAGAAGTTCACAACTCACTCAAGATTCAGGTCATGTTACCTATGGTCATCCTGGTGAAATGTAAGTCTTTATTATAAACGGCGTTATATAATGAGACTGAACATTTTGTGGTCCGATCTTATACAAACTTCTTTATATAGAATATCTCCGCTCACATGTCTTCACATGAATAATCAAGATCATATCATTTGTAGCACTTTACAACAATTGTAACATCTACAAAGTGGGTCATACTCGTAATGTCACCAGGATAAGTTATCTAGCCTTATCCATATACAACAGACTATTTAGGTTATCACTTAAACATGATCCATCTGTATGTCTCTACATACATGTTTAAGCTACAAGATAACCTTGGATGTTAGTTTATTGGTTTATGGTTAAGGCAACTAATTTTTGAAATAAAACATCGCATATTTTATTAAATAAATAAAATGTTTGTACATTACAATTACAGACTATGGAACCCTACGAGATTTAGGGCATCAACCCCAACATGCATGACCCCTGTGGGACAAGCCAAAACGAACTTGAGTTACTTGAATCGACACATGAGTGATCGTTAAAGAGTAATAAGAACTTATATTGAAAAAGATTTTTTATAAGGAGAAATCTTCTAACGCATTTCTGAACTTGAAAGACGATAATGTTTTAGAAAGCAAAAGAACTTTAAGGAATGTGCTTACCGCATAAGAGATCAAGGATATATTTCTTTAGAAAGGGAACAAAATTACACTTCTAGATTTCAATCTCAGACACTCTAAGTTAAAAGACATGATGAGAGGTGGAGTTAGTTGCATTAAGGCTATGTGAGTATACCAAGGAATTATTTTGGGAATGCTTAAGGACATGCATTGTTCAAAATTTGAGAGTGTGATAACTTGTATAAATACAAGTTATTGTTCTCTCAAAATTAGAATAATTAGGATTAAAATGATGTAAACACATTCATAATAAAGGAAAAACGCATGAAATTGCATATATGTGAAAATCATGCAAAAATACCCTTTAAGTAAAAATTGCATCACTAACACACTTTAATATAGGAATGAGAAGAATTTACTGAGTGTTGCAGACAAAGCCAACGCAAGGAGCATGCGTCCAGCTAATCCGATGCAAGATACATTTGGTTCGTACAATTAACGTCAAATCACAACTTACAAGCATGGACAACTGACTGACAGCGTCTGAACAAGGCATAATTGCAAGCAGCTAACTCAGGGTATGGAATTTAATGCAGTCATATCACCAAGTGGCTGAGCTAATTGCCTATATAAGGAGAATCTTCCTACAGCAGAGGGAGTTAGATAATTAGACACTTAGACACTTAGAGATTTTAGAGCTTAGAACTTCTGTAAATCCTTCATCTCTATCGATTGCAAGAAAGAAAGAAAAAAAAAAAAGGAACAATTGCCATTTTTCACTGTTGGTAACGAAGTGTTGTCAGAGAAATGCTCGAGAGAGACATCTCCTTCATTCTTTCTACTTAGTTGTCAACAACAAGCACAAAAACGAGCCACAGAGAACAAGAGATTGAATCCTACGACTTGACTCTCCTTCCTTACTTAACATTTTCATTCATTATCTTACTTAATTGAATTGAGATTCTATGTAAAAAAACATATTTTTTCAATTCAATCTCTATTTCAACATTTTCATCTGTTGAGTTACTAAGTTTTTTTTTTTTTTTTTTTTTGTGAAGTTTACTTACTTGATATTTGCATAAAGTATATTGTTTGAACCCACCTGACCAGTTGATTGAAGTAAATGCACTTCGTTACTCGAGAGAGTAAGTATTTGTGGAACTCATTAATTAAATTTTACTATTTTTTTTTATCATTATTAAAATTAAATTTAAAATTTCACTTCATAATTATTTTTAATTAATTGATAGAAATTGATGTCAACAATTGAAGTGGGTATCTAATGAAAAATTGAGGTTAAAATGTAAATTTTTAAATCTCATGGATCAAATAGAAACAAAACTCAAATCTCAATGAAAATTGTAACATTTTGGAACTTAGAGACTAAATTGAAATAAAACTCAAAACTTAAAAAATAAGACCATGTTTGGTAACCATTTGATTTTTTTTTCATTTTGTTTTTGAAATTTAAGTCTATTTTATCTACATTTCTAACAATGATTTGCATCTTTTTTAAGTACAATTGTTGAGTTCTTAACCAAATTTCAAAAAAAAAAAAAATTAACTTTTTAAAAGCTACTTTTTTTTAGTTCTTAAAATTTGCCTTAGTTTTTTAAATTAGATAGGAAGTAGATAACAAAGAATGAATTTGGGAGTAGAGGTAGTATCCATAGACTTAATTAAAAAAAACGAAATGTTACCAAATGAGGCCTAAAATGCGTAATATTTTAAAATTTATGGATCAAATAGAAACTAGAAACAAAATTGGGGGAATACTAATCCTTAAAAAGTTTTAAGGATATTTGGGATAATTTAGCTTTTGTTTATAAATTTATTAAACAATATATCAATTAATTCTTAAAATCCATACTGTAACTTAAAAATTTTAATCCTTGTTCTTTTCTTTCATTTTCCTTAAAATATGAGGGGCTGACACTCGAGGGCCAGATCCAGGAGAAGACCGCGAGCCCTCCTTCGTTGTTACTCTTTTTCTACTATTTTATTTTCTCATTCACAAATCATCATCTTACGCCCTCTAAATCTCTCCATTTCCCAATTCATTTGCGCCTTTCTTTTTCATTTTACGCTTTATTTTCTTCTGCTGGAGTGTTGATTGTTGATGTAATTCTGGGATTTTCTTCATTTCTTGCATTCTGATCGGATCTGAGGTACAACTACGATGAATTCTTGCTAATGACGTTGTTTTTTGTTCTAAGTTTGTGTGGATCTGGCACCAATTTGCATGGTTAGGTCTTTTGTTTTCTTTAGTGGTAAGTTTGTTTGGCAAGTGGAATTGTATGATCTGGGAGTTTGGCACTTGGGTGTGGGAGATTAAGGGCAATCTGTTTTGGGTTTTAATGCGACGTGTTTTGTTGCAGAATTCATTGGGTGAAGAAGAAGATGCTGACGAAGTTTGAAACCAAGAGTAATAGAGTCAAAGGGTTGAGTTTCCACAGTAAGAGGCCATGGATCCTTGCAAGTCTTCACAGCGGAGTGATCCAGCTATGGGATTACCGGATGGGCACGCTTATTGATAGATTTGATGAGCATGAGGGGCCTGTTCGTGGGGTTCACTTTCACAAGTCGCAGCCTCTTTTTGTGTCTGGAGGTTTCATCTTTCCTCTTCTCTGCTTTAGAATAGTTATTGCTGAGTGCTATCACTTGAGCAATTATTGATACTTTTACTTATGGTTTCTGAAATTATCCCAAATTGATGTAGAGTTTCACCTTATCCTTTTGCAGTGAAGTCCTTTCTTTTGTATTGTTAGTTCTGGTTAGCTTCTTCTTTGGCTGCCTTTTAGTATGCCCTTGTAAATTATGTCATTTCAAGCACTTCTTATAAATGAGATTTGTTGTGTTAAAATACTGATGGTTTTTCTTCTTCCAGGGGATGATTATAAGATTAAAGTGTGGAACTATAAGACTCATAGATGTCTATTTACTCTTCTTGGACATCTGGATTATATACGTACTGTGCAATTTCACCATGAGTATCCATGGATTGTGAGTGCTAGTGATGATCAGACTATTCGTATATGGAACTGGCAATCACGTACATGTATCTCTGTGTTGACGGGCCACAATCACTACGTAATGTGTGCTTCATTCCACCCTAAGGAAGATCTTGTTGTGTCGGCTTCCCTAGATCAGACTGTTCGTGTTTGGGACATTGGTGCCTTGAGGAAGAAGACCGTATCTCCAGCAGATGATATCTTGCGGCTGAGTCAAATGAATGCTGATCTATTTGGTGGAGTTGATGCTGTTGTTAAATATGTCTTGGAAGGTCATGATCGAGGGGTTAATTGGGCAGCATTCCATCCTACCTTGCCGTTGATTGTTTCTGGGGCTGATGATCGACAGGTGAAATTGTGGCGAATGAACGGTACTTATCTAAGAACATGCGCTTTCTCCATAGAGTCTAGTTTTTAGCTTGAATTGGTTACGTTTGAGATTTCATTTTGTCATCCTGCCTGATATTTGTTTATGATCAACCATTCTAGTTCATAGACTGTAGGAGAGTGGTCACATCATCTCTCTATCCACCGAGCATTTATGTTCAACAAGATATAAGATACTATCTGCTTGTAATTTATTTGTTAAGTAATAGGGAGTGGCTTGGACAAGGGTTGGAAATTTATTGAGTAATTCATTGAATAGACAAACCTTTTGGACTTTTACACTTTTTTAGTATAGAATTTGCAGGAACCATTATGTTATATATTCCTCTTGGTTTATCTCACTCAACATGAACAAAACAAAAATAGAAGGAAGGAAATGGGTTAAAAGTTGCTAGTAAGCCTTATCAATGCAACATCTCACATGGAATGGGATAAAAAGTGACTTTTATAGCTAACTTAATTATTTTTATTTGTAGACACAAAAGCATGGGAAGTGGACACACTAAGGGGGCACATGAATAATGTTTCATGTGTGATGTTCCATGCTAAACAAGATATTATTGTTTCCAACTCAGAGGACAAAAGCATTCGTATTTGGGATGCTACAAAGCGAACTGGACTTCAGACGTTTCGTAGGGAGCATGATAGATTTTGGATTCTTGCTGCTCATCCTGAGATGAATTTGTTGGCAGCTGGGCATGACAGTGGCATGATAGTCTTTAAGTTGGAGAGAGAAAGACCAGCCTTTGCTATTAGTGGCGATTCTCTATTTTATGTGAAGGACCGCTTTTTGCGCTTCTATGAGTTCTCCACTCAAAAAGATTCACAGGTCATCCCGATTCGAAGGCCTGGTTCCACTAGCTTGAATCAGAGCCCAAGGACCCTTTCATTTAGCCCTACAGAAAATACAGTTCTTATTTGCTCAGATCTGGATGGGGGGTGCTATGAATTTTACACCATACCTAAGGATAGCTTTGGTAGAAGCGATAGCTTCCAAGATGCAAAGAGAGGACTTGGAGGATCAGCAGTGTTTGTGGCTCGGAATAGGTTTGCCGTACTCGATAAAAGTCACAACCAAGTCTTGTTAAAAAATCTTAAAAATGAGGTTGTTAAGAAGGTCCCTATTCCCATTACTGCAGATGCAATATTTTATGCTGGAACTGGTAATATATTGTGCCGAGCAGAGGATAGAGTTGTTATATATGATCTTCAACAGAGGATTATTCTTGGTGATCTTCAAACCCCTTTTGTTAAGTATGTTGTTTGGTCCAATGATATGGAGAGTGTTGCATTGCTTAGCAAACATGCAATTATCATTGCTAACAAGAAGCTTGTTCACCAGTGCACACTTCATGAAACAATTCGCGTAAAAAGTGGAGCATGGGATGATAATGGAGTTTTTATTTACACGACCCTAAACCACATTAAGTATTGCCTGCCCAATGGAGATAGTGGTATAATCAGAACCCTCGATGTTCCAATATATATTACAAAGGTTTCTGGCAATACTCTTTTTTGCTTGGATAGGGATGGAACAGTTCGATCTTTGATTATTGATGCAACAGAATACATATTCAAACTCTCTCTCTTGAAGAAGAGATTTGACCATGTCATGAGCATGATAAGGAACTCACAGCTCTGTGGGCAAGCAATGATTGCATATTTGCAACAAAAGGGATTTCCTGAAGTTGCACTTCACTTTGTGAAGGATGAGAGAACCAGGTTCAATTTGGCTCTTGAGAGTGGAAACATTCAGATTGCAGTTGCATCTGCTACAGCAATTGATGAGAAAGATCATTGGTATAGACTGGGTGTGGAGGCTCTTCGTCAGGGCAATGCAGGCATCGTGGAATACGCCTACCAGAAGACAAAAAATTTTGAGAGGTTATCATTCCTCTATCTCATAACTGGCAACACAGCGAAACTATCCAAGATGTTAAAGATTGCTGAAGTTAAGAATGATGTCATGGGTCAATTTCACAATGCTCTATATCTTGGTGATGTTCGTGAGCGCGTAAAGATCTTGGAGAATGTTGGCCACCTACCTCTTGCGTACATCACAGCATCAACCCATGGTTTACATGATGTAGCTGAAAGGCTAGCTGCCGAATTGGGAGATGACATTCCATATTTAACAGAAGGCAAGACTGCATCCCTCCTCTTGCCTCCTACTCCAGTCATGTGCGGTGGTGATTGGCCACTTCTGAGAGTCATGAAAGGAATATTTGAAGGTGGGCTGGATAATGTGGGTGCGGGTCGTGCTGACGTAGACGATGATGAGGTTGCAGATGGTGATTGGGGTGAGGAGCTGGATGTGGTTGATGTTGATGGCTTACAGAATGGGGATGTGACGGCAATTTTGGAGGCTGAGGAAGATGGAGAAGAAAATGAGGAAGAAGGGGGATGGGACCTTGAAGATTTGGAGCTCCCACCTGAAGCTGACACTCCAAAAGTATCGGTCAGTTCTCGCAATTCAGTTTTTGTGGCTCCAACTCCTGGCCTGCCTGCCAACCAGGCTTGGATACAGAGGTCATCCCTTGCTGCAGAGCATGCTGCAGCCGGTAATTTTGATACAGCAATGCGGTTGCTTAACAGGCAACTAGGAATTAAAAACTTTGCTCCTTTGAGACCCATATTCCTTGATCTTCATGCTGGGAGTCAAACCTATCTTCGTGCCTTTTCATCTGCTCCCATAATATCATTAGCAGTGGAACGAGGATTCAGTGAATCTAGTAATGCAAATGCAAAAGGATCTCCTGCACTTATTTACAGTTTCACTCAGTTGGAGGAGAAGCTTAAAGCTGGTTACAAGGCCACAACATCAGGGAAGTTTTCTGATGCTCTTCGTCTTTTTCTTACTATTCTTCATACCATCCCTCTCATTGTTGTCGAGTCTAGGAGGGAAGTGGATGAGGTAAAGGAGTTAATTATTATCGTTAAAGAATATGTTTTGGGTTTGCAAATGGAACTGAAGAGGAGGGAACTCAAGGACAATCCAGTACGCCAGATGGAGCTTGCAGCCTATTTTACCCACTGCAACCTTCAGTTGCCGCATTTGAGGCTTGCTCTATTAAATGCTATGACTGTCTGTTACAAGGCTAAAAACCTTGCCAGTGCTGCAAACTTCGCTCGCAGACTTCTTGAGACTAATCCCTCAATTGAGAATCAAGCTAAGACAGCGAGGCAAGTGCTGCAGGCTGCAGAGAGGAATATGACAGATGCCTCCCAACTGAATTATGATTTTAGAAACCCTTTTGTGACATGTGGTTCAACTTATGTGCCAATTTACCGAGGTCAGAAGGACGTTTCTTGCCCTTACTGTAGTTCCAGGTTTGTACCAGGTCAGGAAGGGCAACTTTGCTCTGTTTGTGATCTTGCTGTTATTGGAGCAGATGCTTCTGGTTTACTTTGTTCTCCCACCCAAAATCGATGATCAAACTCTGGGAATTATATCTTCTCCCAATTATCTCACTTATCTTTTGAAGAACAGGAGTTTTGTTGTTGAGTATTCATGTCCCCTTGTGGAAGGTAAAAGGAAGTGGAGTAAAACAGCTATCGAAGCTACCTTGAAAAGAATTTCTGTTGTCTGCTACTTAGAATTTCTTCTCGTTTTTTTTTTTGTCTAGTCGATTGTGATATATCTGTAATAATGTCTTCAGAATTTTGGAATAGGCTATTCATGATAGGTATGATGAGATCAAATACAGGAGGGCTTTATATGAATACATTGTTTAGGGATGACATGACATCTTATTAATGCTTGCAGGACCCTTACTCCAATTTTCGTTCTGTAATACGGCCAGAGCTTCTTGCTTGGTGAAAAATGAACATTTTTGTGAGCTTCCGTTTGCTTATTTTGTTCTCTTGCATCCTTCTCTTTCTAGAACTTCTATGACTTCGTGCATTTGAACATCAGTTGTAGAGAAGTGCTTTTTACGACCTTGCTTGGATATGTTGTTCAAAACCGTACAGTTGGGCGTGCTCTTGAGTTCTAAAGGGTGTGTTTCTTATGACGATGGTGGGTCTAATCTTGTGGTTTGTATTTCTCATGCAAAGGCATGTTTGTCAGACATGAGATTTAAGGTGTGCTATTGGAGAAGCAAGGGCACGAGGTCTGGAATTTCGTAGACATAAAATTAAAAGTTCATAGACTTATTGCACACTTCAAATTTCAATAACCAAATGGACACAAACTTAGAACTTTATATACTAGTATTTTATCGTAAAAAAATACTCTTTCAAGTACTTGCTACATGGGATATTTGTATTGTAAAGAATATATAATACAAGTAAAAGGGTAAAGGTTTAAACATCTTATGTAAATGAAATGATAGTCTAAGAATCTTATAAAGATCATATACAATATGTACAATATGTCCATTGAAATAAGACATAATGAGCGAGGTTGTGAGTATTTTAGAATGAAGTAATAATTCACTAACCTACAAGTCTTGTTTTTAATGGTACAAGTCTTTTTTATAAATTTATATTTATTTTGTAGACTTGTCCAATCATCTATTACTTAGGTTCCGTCTCATAACCATTCTGTTTTTTTATTTTGTTTTTAAAAATTAAGCTTATGGACATTACTTTCACCTCCAAATTTCTTTCTTTGTTATCTACTTTGTACCAATGATTTAAAAAATGAGTCAAATTTTGAGAACAAAAAAAAGTAGCTTTCAAAAGTTTTTGTTTTTGGAATTTGACTAAGAATTCAACCATTGTATTTAAGGAAGATGCAAAATCATTTGGCTAAGAATTCAACTATTGTGAGATGCAAAATCATTATAAGAAATGTGAATGAAATTGACTTAATTTTCAAAAATAAAAATAAAAAACCAAATTACCAAACGGGTTTTAGTTTTTCTTTTCTTTTCATTTTTTATCATGGAAGGACAATTTAATTATTGTCTAAAAGTTCATAGACCATGCATGATCAAATGACATGTTAAGAATCCATATCAAATGATATTTTAAGAACTTATTTTGAACCACTTCAAATGTGATATTTTGCAAATTGATCACGAGACCTACAAGAATGTCCATCGAAATAAGCAACATTATTTTTCTAAATCATACAACATTCCCCATAAGGAACCTTGGTACTGGTGAGCATTGCTTCCCCTCAAGCAAGTCCTTGGCAATGGTGAGCTTTGCCTTGGGGATGATCTTTTGATATTTACCACATGTAATAGCTCATTGTGTTGGACTTTAATAGATAGCCAATTTGTTTTGTTTTTTAGCACACATCATTTGCAAAAGATTGAGAGAAAAATCACACCAATTACCATTAAGCTATACTCGCTCTAGTCAATATAATTCAAAGTCACAACTCAAAAGAACTTCAATTCAATTTAAATAACATTTCAATATACAATTGAGAGAGTTCACAACAACCAACATTTATGAAGAAAACAAATAGAAAAAGAGAATGCTTCCAAATGGATTTACTTTAATAAGCTTAAACAATAAACAAGACTAATTATCATTATCATCAATGTTGACGTTCAGCATCAGAAAAGATAAGAGATAACACATCAGAAAAGCATCTTTTCGCTATCAATGTTGACATTTACATTGGGAGAGTTTTTCTTTGGCATCACACGTCAAATTGAGTAGGTGAGCCAACCCACAATACATAGACAGAGTCTTGTTTGTTTCCTTACAGCAATCCTTCTCCACAATAGCTTGAACTAAATATAAATATGCATATATTATGCTACTTTTATCAAGTTTCTAAACCAACATAAAACATAGAGTTCAAATTTTACTTTTAGAGAGACATCCTATTCTTGAAATGGCAGGTGATCATATTGCAGCAATATATACAGAAATTGTAGATGTGAAGTGATCTCCACCAATTTTTGTTCGGAAACTAGTTAGCGGCGGTATGAACTGCGGCAACTGTCGACACCATGGAATCGACTCCACAGACATTGCGACCCCTGCAGATTTTGTAGTATCCATTCTCCCCCCAGTTAGCTCCCCAAGAGTTCTTAATGATCCAGTATGGTTTATCTTTCATTCGGATGGGAGCGTAGCCATCAGATCCATAACCAACCAACAGAACTCCATGATCCAAATGCTTTGAGCAAATGTAAGGGCAAGAGACCCCTCTTATATATGTTTGCATGAACACAGCATTGATAGCAACTACATTCAAAAGAAATTAAGCAGTCAGCAACTATACTAAGCTAAAGAAAAAGAATGGGATTTAAGAAAGCATGGTTGAATGTAATTTACTTGCAAGAGGGCCATTCTTCACGAGATTGGCAGCAATTTGTTCTTCATCAAGGGAGATAACACTGAAGTTGGCCACTGATGCAGCAATTTTGCTCTTGTCAAATTTGCAGGTTCCACGATCTGTACCAGTGTATGGGTAGTCTTTCTCTTTCATAAGTCCACCAGCTTTCAATGTGTACTCGAATGCACTATTCATTAGCCCTCCACTGCAGCCAGAATCACAGGAATCTTTTTCTTCTGGATCACACTGAAAAAAAGTATAGATTTGCTTTAATTTGTATGAAAAATAGAAAGAAACACCTTCCTTAATGTTGGGATTGACATGAATGTAATATATGCAAGAATCATTTAACACGTGATTAACCAACAGAAACTTAGTTATCTCCACAAATGATCATCAACATTAAGCAATATCAAATATATAATTGAAGTTCCTAATTCCCACAAGTTTAAATAAATCAAATCATTCATATAGTACAGAAGAATTATTTATCAAGTAGTTCAAGCAACCTGCAAGGCCAAAGCTTGCACATGAATCTTCTCGAGTCTGCCAAATTTGCTAGTACAGATCATCTAATTGCAGCCAATACTAAAAAAACCCAAAGATTTATGAATTGCCTCATAGTATGCAACAGCAGTAACAAACATATTCACGGCATCTCATAATAGAGGGCAACCATCAACATAAACAAGAGTCGTATATAGGGTTATTGCTTTCTAAAACACTGGAATCATGTGCAAAGAACATATGCCACCCAATACAAAACTATAAATGATCATTATCTACACGAAAAAGCTGCAAATTTCACTAAAGAACAGCAAATCAAAGACTACCTCGTGATCACAATCTACAAGCTGTTGTTCGCTAAGGCTAACAAGTTTGCCGGTAGCGAGGAAGTTCGCGCCTTCAAGAGCACCAGTTGTACTGAAACTCCAGCAGGATCCACACGAACCCTTAAAAAGAAAACAAAAAACAAAAACAATCACGACTATCAAATCCTCGGTTCAATAAATAAAAGTCATAACTGTTCCTAAAAGAATCAGTAGGAAGTTATCGCTAACATAAGGAATAGCAGATACAGAAGACCGAGTTCAAAGTAGCTAACGTAAACGAAATAGCCGATGATATAACACAAATCAGAAGAATTATATTCCATGTCAAAATTAAACAAAAACGACTCTTATCCCGAATTCAAAAAAAGATAAAAGCAAATTCAGGGAAACAAAAAGAAAAAACACAAACCTGATTCTTAACTTCTGTAACAGCGCCATGATCTCTCCAATCGAAATCAGTTGGAAGATCATCAGTAGGAAGAACAGGGGCCTTGTTAGCATCCGCCGGGAGTCTAAGACGACGACCTCTAAGCCCTAGAAACGAACTTCTGAACTCCAATGGTGTCAAATCGGAGAACTGGGTGACGCCATGAGTAGCAGACGGATCAAGGGCCTGGTGGCGTTGAGCTCGCCTCAAGTTGGCTTTGAATACCCTGAACCGGTGATCATGCTCCTCCTTGGAAGCGTACGATTTCCCAAACTTCCGCTTAAAGAGCGAAAAGTGGTGCTCGGCTCCGAGTAGCAGATCGTCGCCGTTACTCCCTCCGTTGACTACTCCGTCGTCAACAACCTGACGGATTATAAAATCTCCGTCCGATTCTCCGGAGAAGACCTCGGCGCCGATCGCCGCCACGGCGAGGAGAGAGAGAGCGACAATGAGAGAGAAACACTTTACCATTTTCACCGCTAAGAATCGAAGGTGAGAAAATGTAGAAGAAGAAGATGAATATGACTATGAGAGAATGCCTTTTTATGCTGATGCTTCGTGAGGAGAGTCAAACCATTGTGTAACCGTTTCCATTGTAATTCAGCTTTAGGGTTTCGATTTTAACCGTTCTTTTCTAATATTGGCCGGTCCCACAGAGAAACAAACGGTGTAGATTTGGGAGTTTGTTTCTGATGTTGTAGGAGATATTCCCCACGCCTTATCTGTGTTTTGCTTGAAGAAAGGGAAACGATAGAACCAATGAGCTAAAGACACGTGTAATATTTTGATTGGGTTTTTAAAAGCTAGTATTCACGTTTTTTATTGGGTAATTTGATTTGGGATAATTATACTTGTAGACCCTTATTTTCGTAAATGTTTAAAGTTTGGGATATTTTCAATATAAGGATTTACTTAAAAAATAGGATGGGAATATTTTCATATTTTCCAAATATTCTTAATAATGAAGAGAGAATATGATAAAATATATTAAATAGGGTGTTGGAAAGAGAATATATAAGATTATTAATTAATTGAGAAATTTTTTTCAATTTGCAATTAATTTGATTTTCTTTTACTTTTTCACATATGAAGCATTTTTTTATTATAAATGTAACTTAGAACAATGTGTTAGATGTTTGAAAGTATTTTAATCATTATATGAAATATACTTCAGTATATAAATCACAAATTTGACTCAATGTTAAATAAATCACAATTTATATCATGAATTCATTTATAACACATTATACATCATACATTCCATTTAAGTAATAAAAAATTTCAATATATCAAAATTTAACGATAACCCTTAAGAGAGATGTAATTCAAAATTAATTTAACAATTTCAATATATCACGGTATATTATATATCATAAAATAGGAAGTCTAAAAAAAAATACCTTTCACACAAAATTTATATCAATAAATGAATATATAACACAATATATATCAAAAGAAATACAATAAAGAGAAATGTATCTCAATAAATCACAAATTGACTAAAAGTTCAACCTAAATCGCAGCTTACATCATAAATTTTTGCAAATGTTCTAACCAGTATATGAAATATACTGATAAATATATTTGACATATACTCAAATACAACTAATTTCCAACTTGTTGGTTTTTCTGGCGAATTCATGGTCTTGTTTGAATATACCTTAGAATATTGTATTTATATATTTACAAATAGTCTAACTAATATATGAAATATAAATGTACTCAAATAGATGGTTGAATCATTCAAAAGTTTCAGTACTCAATGTTTAATATAAATCACTGTATATATTATAGATTTCATTTATATCACAGTGTATATCATAAATTCATAGTAGTCGGATACAAACAAAAATATCTAGTACAGTATATAAATCCTAGATGAACTCAATTTTCAACATAAATCATAATATATATGATATATGACAGTATTTATCATACTTGAGGATATATATATCGTTAAAAGTCTCCCATTCTTCATCTTTGTCGTTGTTCGACCGTCTGCTGTCCATGCCCGTTAACCGCCATTCAACTGTTCGCTACGTGTCCACCCTTATTCGAGTCGTGTCGCGTCTGCTATCCAAGTTGAGTCACACATTGTTTGAGTTTGTTGTTCATCATCCAGTACCGTTCGAGATTACAATATATATGTATAAACATTTTCCTATAGCAGATAGTCCATATAAATTATACTCAGTTCTGCTTCGAGTCTTCCGTTCGTATAAAACTTTTCTATAACATTACAATATATATGGATAAACATTTTCCCATAGCAGACATTCCATATAAATTATACTCTGGTACATAAACAATAATTAGCATTTCTGTATAAAAATTATACATATATGTTAGTTATACTTTAGTACAGAAACAATAATTAACAGTTCCGTATAAAAATTGAACATATATGTTAATTATTACCCCATTATGTAAACAATAATTGACATTTCCTATAGTTCAATTGAAAGAATATATCAAGCAAATTGATTGAAAGAAATACATGATTAGGACCAAAGTTTGTGGTGTAAGCCTCATTGAATACTTATATGACATTGTAGAATATATTAGTTAACCTTACCTTTTGATCATTTCTACTAAAATATATCATATAAACGCTTCTTATATATATTCCAATATATTTAATATTATTTAAAGCATAGAGAAACCCAACACGTCGATTAAGTCATGGATACTTAATAAACCCTAAGAGTATATATAATAAAACTGAATGCATAAATCAAAATATGTTTTTAAAACCTATAAATCAGTTATCCTTAGTCTTTACCCATATGCTAGACTACATAGTTCAATCCGGTAGTCTAAATCTCAAACCTTCATAAACCTCTCATATAAATTCCAATACATATCCTATAAACCTTTTAATTGATTAAAACATTGATGCTTGATCAACCCTCAAAAAGTATAAAAATCTTTCAAAAGTTTTTCATTTACCGAAAAAAAAACGTGCTAGTGGAGGAAGACCTCCTAAGAATAAGAGACATAGGGATAAAGTAAGGATTCATAGAATTAAAAAAGAATTGGAAGGCCGGGATGCCTAATCTATGCAAAATAGGCGTTCTATTTAGCAATACGGGATGCCCCTGCATAATTTCCTGAAGTCATAGGATTTATTCTCATAATAAAATTTCATAAAACCTATAGCCTAACTCTCTTAATAACATATATCATATTATGTTGATAAAAATTTCATCCCCATGTAAACATACATTTTTACAGTAAAATTCAATACATATTTCAGAGAAGCAGTGCCCAAGAGAAAGACATTCTAAATGAACAGTGATTTATCTCTATCAAATAGGAACATATGTTTGACAATTTTCCCATAAAACTATAATGAAGAGGATAAAAGACAAGAAGTATTGAAAGAGGAATTTAACCACAAAATGAATATGGCTGAAATCAATATTGTAGTGAAACTAAACTGTGCATCAATTTACCCTCGAAATCAATATGGTCGCCGCAATCAAATCAGATTCAAATAAGATTCAAAATCGACAATTTACCCACAGAAAATTGAACAAAACGCTAGAAAAACCTTTGATCTTCATGAAGAGAAAAAAAGAAGAAAAACAAAATTCTAAGAGTCGTTTATAACTTATAAATTCGGTCGCTGGAATCAACATGGCCTGAGATCGGGAGGGTCTGAAATAGGGATATAGCCGTCGGAATCAAATATCCCCTGGTATTTTTTGTGGCCGAATCGAGAGTGTCTGAGAGATAAAACTTGGCCAGAATCAGATATCTCTGCCATCAGAATCGAGAGGACTAATAAAGTTTTTTGGTAATAGTTTTGAAAATATTTGAAAAATATTATATTTTCCTTAAAAAGCGCAAAACTTTTCATTTTCTTATTTAAAAAATCATGTAACTAATTTATGGTTGAGGTCTAAATGGTAAATGATTTTTTTTTTTAATTTTGAAGCTAATTAGATATTCTTGTAAATTATAAAAATTTTGGACATTGAAATATAGGGCCTTTATTAAGGTCTTATTTCTGGTTATCCTATTTGATTTTGGTTGCCATGGTCTGGCTCATCAAGGGCTTCGTCTCTCTTGGGTCCTTTTTGGGCCTTTCGTGGAGCAAGGCCAAATTTTCATAAATTCCTTGTTGGGCCCTTTCTTCGAGCTACGCCCATGATACAGTTAGTTTTGGAGGCTTTACGCGCATGAGCCTTACATCATTATCTAAACTTTCTTATACTTTTACCTAAATAAATAGTCTACTATGTTATTATTTTACATAAAAGTCTAGCCTAATTTATCTTTTCAACCCTCTTTATCATTAATTCTTTTAAAATATATATATAATAGTATTACCAAAAAAGCATATGTGGCACATGAGCCTTATATCATTATCTAAACTTTCTTATTTGCTTCCACATTTTTCTCTTCCTTCAGGGAGGCTCGATAGAGGTTAATTAAGTGTTGTAACGTACGACATGTACGTGATCAATGCCCAATCATTCCGCATATGAGGTATTCATTTTCAAAACTATTTGAACTCTTATCTTGTGGAGATTTCCTTTGTGATCATCATTTTGCATGGATCTCTTGAAATAAACTAGGGTACATTTGATGAGTGCATAATATATATGTTTTATACACTGAATAATACCTAAAATCTTAATTTGAACATTTCAAATTCTTACTTCACCTAGTTCTTCAATTTTGTCCGTATTGTGCTAGCAAGGAGACTCAATGGACCTACATATCATGAGCTCCAATGATCCGAGACTAACCGGTCAAACTCTTTAACCTAGTTAATCAACATTTGTTAACTAACAGAACTATTCACTATAGCATGTAGTTGGACTCCCCTCACTGTAGATATATTATGTATTCATTTGATATAACCATGATAAGTAAGTCAACCTTTCATAGGTTGTTCGTAATAACGGTTGGGTCAAAAGCTGTTTTACCCCTGAGATTATATGTTGCTTCTTAAGTCCCACTGATTCTCTAATGAACAATTGGTTTGTGATCCAATCACTAAACTGAGTCCCTCTCGGGCCAATGAGAGGGTGGGGCCCCTTGTTCAAGACCTAAAGTCAACACTTAAGGGAACAACCTCTTTACCTGTCTCTTATACACATCTAGATGTGTATAAGAGACAGAACTTAGTCCCTCTCGGGCCAATGAGAGGGTGGGGCCCCTTGTTCAAGACCTAAAGTCAACACTTAAGGGAACAACCTCTTTACTGTCCCTAAAAACGGGTAGGAGTTAATTTTGTCTTACACCCTATGTCCCCAACTATCTACCCAGTCTTACCCCTTAAATGGGAGGCTTATTGAGTCGGCGTTGTTGAGCCAAGCCTCATCCATGCAAATCTAAGGATAATCCCGAATAAATAAGAGTTCATAGTTAGCTCAGGATTAAGGTCAAGTTACCTAGGTCATCACTTTGAAATAACCAATCTTAAACAGTAAACAGGGTTATAAAGTAAGAGTGACTTAATTCTTGGTCCGATTTTATGAAAATTCATTGCATAGGACGCCTCCGCTCCCCATGTCAATATATGAACAAATCAGGATCTCTTCGTTTGTAACACTTTATAACAAATTGTAACAACTACAAAGTGAACCGCATCCGGTAGTGTTACCAGAATAAGGTACCCAGCCTTATTCGTATACTGTATACCATTTTGACTATTTACTAAACTTGATCCACTCTTATATCTCCACATAAAGTTCATGTATTCAAATAATAGTCATGGATCTTTAATTTATTGGATTTAGACTTTACAAGTGCAATTCACATATTCAATAACAGTTTTATTGAATAAACGTCAATAATATCTTTATTGATAATAGAATCTATTTAATATTACAAACTGCAAGTTTTATGACATACAACCCAACACAAACAATAATTATCAAAAGATTGGGCTGTAAATTCATCAGCATTATCAAGATGAATTGTCTTAATCGTATAATCAGAAAATTGTGCTCTTAGCTTAATTATTTGAGCACTCGACTTGATAACAAACATATGTGTGATCATCTATTGGATGTGTCTATTAACTCCATAAAATATCTAAATGGTTCACTTAGTGGGTTAATAGGTACCACATATATCACCATGAATTCGTTCTAAAAATGCAGGTGATTCAGTTCCCACTTTAGCTAGTGATGGTTTAAAATTTGCCTTGAGAGCAAGCATCACATGATAATTCATTAGATTGAATAATCTTCTGGCTCTTCAATGGGTGTCCATTTGAATTCTCAATAATTTTTCTCATCATTATAGACCCTAGATGACCTAATCTGTCATGTCAAATTATAAATATGTTTGGATTCATAAACTTCAGGTTCATTGTTGCATATATTTCAATTACTCGTATATGAGTATAATATAGTCTATAAGATAAAGCATACAACTCTTCTAGTATACGTTTTTCATAAAGATAGTAGATATGATATAAAGATACTCCATATTATTCTTTCTATCAGTCTCAATATGATAACCACTACACCTTATATCTTTAAAACTTATAAGATTTCTCTTTGATTGACTAGAAAACAATCATTAGTAATTGTGAACTGTGTCCCTCTAGGCAAAATAATATTTGTTTTTCCAAAACCTTCAATCAAGTTTGCAGAACCTGATATTGTATTTATTTTTGCTTTCAACATTATCAATTTGGAAAAGTATTTTTTATTTGTAAGTAATGTGAATAGTTGCACTATCTACCAGACATAGATATTATTTGCTCATTTTTTAATCACCCAACATATGGAAATGATTCATGTTTCTTCATTAAAAGAAAATAATTACAATGAGAAAAACAACACTTGGAATATACAAAAATTAACATTTACTAAAAAAAACGTGAAGATAGATAAAGAAAATAACAACATTAAGTCTACATATTCTCAAAATCAAAAGAAACACTTGATGTTTAATCAACTGTGTCGATCTTCTCTCAGGAGATTCAAAGAAATCCGCCACATCCAAGTTTTTCATATGGGATGGGTCAAATATATCATTATCTTGGTATGCAAAATTTGTTTCCACATTTTTCTCTTCCTTTAGGGAGGCTCGATAGAGGTTAATTAAGTGTTGTAACATACGACATGTACGTGATCAATGCCCAGTCATTCCGTAGAGGAAGTATTTATTTTCAAAACTATTTGAACTCTTATCTTGTGAAGTTTTTCCTTTGTGATCATCATTTTGCATGGATCTTTTGAAATTTGAATGATTAAAATGACCACCATGAAAATAATAATTATTTCTTCATCTGCCATGGTTAGGGGTGTTCAAAAAACCCGATAACCCGACTAACCCGGACTACCCAACCCAAACTGTAAGGGTTGGGTTGGGTTAAAAATTTTCAAAAATTATTAATCGGTCGGGTCTTCGGGTTATTCCAATCCAGGGTCGGGTCGGGTCGACCCGACCCGAATATATATATATATAAAGCAAAAGAGAGAGCACACCACACGCCACGGCCACATGGTGAGAGCGAGAGAGAGTAATGGTGAGAGACACTGAAAGAGTTAATTTTTATTATATAACATACATACATGTGTATATATATATATATATATATATTAAAAAAAAACAAAACAAAAATTGAATTGAAGCCTGAACTCGAAGAAATGAAACCCTCGGTCCCTCGCCCGTCAGTCGCCTTGCCCTCGCAGTCATCGCTCCCTCGTCGCTTCTGATCAAAATGATTGAATCTTCGCTCACCCTCGTTGCTTCCGTCGAAATGAAACCCCTCCGCCTTAAGCCGAACGAAAACCCTCCGCTTCCAATGTTGGTCTCCCTCAGTCCCCTCGCTTCCAATTCTGGTACTAACTCACACTTTCGCTTTTAATGTCACGAATGTAGAAATTTTGCAAATGTTCAAATAGATCTTATAAGACAGTTAATACCACATTCGCGTCAATGTCGTGAATGTAGAAAATTTCGCCTACTACTCCAAGCTTTATGACTCATCGTATTGGTATTTTCTTCAATAAAGCAATGATGCTTATCATTTCTCTGAAGCTATCCAACAACCATTTGATTAGTTGAGTGAAAATATTTCAACAAGATAAAGCCAAGGCCATTATTTGTGACAGTTTTGTTTTTTAGGTTTTGGTTTCTTAAAATTACGCTTATAAAAACTATGCATAACTGTGTTTTTTTTTTTTTTTTTTTTAGTTTTGTTTTCCAGTTGTATATAAACACTCTAGTAATCTTGACCAAATTCTTTCTAGTTCTTAAATTCGACCACAATGTCGATTTTTTTTTTTAAGTATGCTAGGAAACAAATAAAAAAAGGGGCAAATATCAATCTATACCCCTTAACTATGGGAGTTCCAAGTTTTTTTGTACCATTAAATTATTCCATTCAAATTCAATTGTAAATTATTAGAGTTTTTATTTGAATTTTAAATCGTTATTCTATTCAACCGTGATTGATTAATAAATTAATTTTTGTTCCATTCAAACGTGATTGTTGTCCAAGTTTTTTTTGGTGCCATTCAATTATAAATTATTAGAGCTTTCATTTGAATCGTAAATCGCTATTCCATTCAAATGTAGATTTATTAATAAATTAATTTTTGTTCGATCTCGCAGTGTCTTGAGAACAGTTAGATTCTTCAAAGTCGTCACAACAGACACGGAATCAGACACTACTGAATCACCATTTTCAAACTTCCCCGTGAGTAAAATAATTTAATTTTTATTGTTTATGTGTGATTGATTGATGCTTGATCTTTATACATGAGTTGTTATAAGTTAATTGAGAAGCTAGTGTTTGTTTTTTTAATTGTATAGGTAGGTGTAATTAGCTGTTTACTAGTTTCATTTATTTTATAGATGGATAGCAGTAGTGATAATACAAGTGGAACTGGTAATAATGAAATGCCTCCTCCTCCTTTTCCTCCCCTCAAAGTCGTCACAATGGACACAAAATCAGACCTAATGATTTTGAGTTTTTGTCAAGTTGCTAATCATAAGGGGGAGACTATTGGGAAGTTGATTGAGAGTTGTTTATTGGAATGGGGGATTGAAAAAAAAATCCATCACCGTTGATAATGCAAATTCTAATGATGTGACTATTTCTTATGTTAAGAGAAGACTTAAAAGTTGGAAATCAGTTATTTTAGATGGAGAACTATTACACATGAGGTGTTGTGCCCACATTATTAATCTTATTGTGAATGATGGACTGAAAGATATGTATGATTCTATTGCCAGTGTTCGTAATGCTGTGAGATATGTTCGATCATCACCTAAGAGAATGGAAAAATTTAAAGCTTGTGTGAAACAAGAAAAAATTCAGTGTAAGGCTATTGTTTGTTGAGATATGGTAATTAGGTGGAACTCTACTTATTTAATGCTTGAACATGCAATTAAATTTGAGAAAGCTTTTAGAGCTTTAAAGAAGGTTGTGCGACTTCTTTCTTCCTTTCTTCAGGTATCTATCATAGACAACAAAGGCACAAATTTGACAGGAATACCTGCACCCGTAGCTCCCATCATCACACCCATCTTATATAATTTCTTTCTGATCGAGCATTTCGGGTGAGTTTTCCCCAATTCACACACGCTCGTTATTCTCATTTCGTCTGTTTTTGGTTTCTAGTCTGATTTTATTAGTAGCCATGATTGGGGCTATAGTACTGACTATGCATAGGACTACTAAGGTGAAAAGACAAGATGTATTCCGACGAAATGTTGTTGATTTTAGGAGGACTATAATGAGGAGGACGACAGACCCACTCACGATCTACTAAAGGGCAAGTAGCTTGATTGGTTCGAATCCAAGTCGTGAGATGACAGTGACGGTGAGGAAAAGGTGTAGGTTGGCCTGGCTTTGGCTTGCTCTGGTCATTATGGCAATTGATGATCCCAGTGCAAACAACAAGTCAGAGTCCCTTAAAAAACTCCCAGTGTATAAAGGAACGTTCGGGCCCCCTCAGTCGTCGCAGGGGTCCCTCACTCGAGTATCAGGATGAAAAAGGATATAACGGTGCATTGAAAGATCCAACAGTCAAAGAAGGAAACAAAAGGTGAAATAGTAGGTTTAGAAGCAGAAAACTCCTAAAGCTGAAAGCAATCTCTTTTCTCTTGTTACCACGCCATTATAGAATGAGACGAGCCCTTATGTCACTTAAGATGAAGTTGCAATCCGATTGAGAAGAAGGTATTCATAGATGGGACTTTCCGGTCATATGAAATAGCATATGATAAGCTTGGTCTTTCTTCCCGTACTGATACAGTATTGAAAGCTAGGAAGTCTAATGCATTGGCCTAACCTTATACTAGGGATTCCATTCCATATACCCCAGATGCCAAGTCCCGTAACTTGCTCTGCTCCCCATCGAAAGAGACTGTGCTGGGAAATTGAGTAAGCTCCGACCTAAGATATGGTAGTAAAGTCAGTCTAAAGCCTTTGATGAATGGCAAGAACGTCCGCTTATCTTGATGCTATAGATGGTCTAGCTAGAGATTCTAAAGTCTCTTCCTCATCACTCATCAATTGCATCCTTCTCATTGCCTAAGGCGGCAAAGATCGAAGATGATCCGAAGTAGGAAAGAAAGACTGAGCAAGTAGTATTGACTTAGACGGCCTACCTTCATTTAAAGACTGATAGCTTTCGAGGAATGACTTATTTGATCTCTTCTATGCTAAGAATCATCTGTGAATCCCCATTTTGATTGACGAGATGCGGGTTTTGTCTTTTTTCTACCCGCCTTTATTGGTATGGGTCACCCACTTAATGTAATAAACAACTTGATTTATGTTCATCTGATACTCGCAAACAGAGGAATTTACATATATAAAGAAGATCCGACTCTGAGATTGTTTGGGAGACATGGTAAACGCCCGAAGGTACGGTACGTAGTATTGATTTCGAATGGAATGTTCGAAGGCGAAGGTGCGTTAGCTGTCTGGTTGTCTGATACGTAAGTATCCGCCCAAGTGTCACAGTTCACATGTTGCCTGTAAGTGAATGCGGGACAGCTAGGGGTAAAGCACTACTGGTACTGGAGTTCAGGTAACAGCTTAGCTATAGTAGCGCGTAACAACTATAGTAGCTAAAGAGTGCTGTCATAGTTTAGTTACATTCTCTTACAACCTGCGTTTGAATGTATATAGTCTATAGAACTCAAGCTAGCGAGTGAATGTTGCGGAACGACAACAGAACGATAGCTATCTCTAGCAAGCTAGTCACTGTGCTGTTCAACATGCCGAGAAGTTCCTACCAAGTGTCACGTGATTGACCCACTATCGCTAATTCAATTGAATTCCATAGGCCGCTATCGCTATGAAAGACTATCATTCACAAGCGGAAAGTCATTCAATGTATTCATTCACTGTAACTATGGTAGAGAAGATAGCTGTAAACGCCTCTGCTCTTGTTAAGCTGGTCTTTCATCTCTGTGCTATAAATGAACAATGCCCGGACCTGGCTTGAGGATAGAGAAAGAGAACAGATAGGCTATTCCCTCTGTTGTCACAAAGATTTTTTACTCAGCCGGGAGTGAACAAGATTCTGATTCAAGTTTCGTCACTCAGTATCAGTAGCTAGGACTGGTAGCATGCTTAGAGGAATAAGCGATGCCATTAAATCTGTTAGAGGAAGGCTAGAAGAGAGTAGCTCATGCCCGACAAAGTCCGATCGATCTGACTTGACTATTCTATAACATTCCATTTTGAAAAGTTCTATTAGGTTCTTAGTAGCAGTCGGCGAATTTACTTCACATAGCTTTTTGTCTCCTTGATAGCTGGAAGTTCTCTAAAAGTATGAAAAGTTGGAGGACTTTGTACCATCCATTCTAGTGTGGTTGAATTCTATTCAACAGCCCAAGGACTTGGAGCACATCTTTTGTTATTTCCACTGCTTGAAGTGATTGTTACGACCACGAAGAAACGACGAATCCCAACTACGGATATATAAGAGCCGAAACTGCTAAGGGCATTCCATCCAGCGTAAGCATCTGAATAATCAGGAATGCGACGTGGCATACCTGAAAGCCCTAAGAAATGCATAGGAAAGAAGGTTAGATTAACCCCGAAAAAAGTGATCCAAAAATGGATTTGACCTAAAGTTTCAAGGTATGTCCGACCAAAGATTTTACCCACCCAATAGTGAAATCCTGCAAATAAAGCAAAAACGGCTTCCATAGAAAGTACATAATGGAAATGTGCAACCACATAATAAGTATCATGTAGAGCAATGTCTAGCCCTGAATTTGTCGGGACTATTCCAGTGAGTCCTCCTATGGTGAACAAAAAGATGGACCCTACAGCAAATAACATGGGTGTTTTATATTGTATCGAACCCCCCACATGGTAGCGATCCAACTAAAGATTTTGATTCCAGTGGGGACTGCTATGATCATGGTAGCAGCGGTGAAGTAGGCACGGGTATCAACGTCTAAGCCCACAGTAAACATATGATGAGCCCAAACAAGAAATCCAAGAACACCTATACTGATCATGGCATAAACCATGCCTAGATACCCGAAAACCGGTTTACCCGAAAAAGTCGAAACGATATGACTTATGATACCGGATCCAGGCAGAATTAGGATGTAAACTTCAGGGTGCTTCTCTCTTCTACTAATATAAGCGGATGAATAGAAGAAAGGTGGACTATATCATCAACTTATTCCATTTGTCTAGGAAAGCTAGCCATGCTTTATGGTGAAGACGGTCAGGTTTAAATGCTTTAGATCGTAAAGACTGTAATATTCCTCAATAAGGAAGAATCGTCGTGATTTATGACTTCGGAAAGTACTTGATTTAAAGTAATCTAGCATCATGATAACATCTTTTCGACTTTGTACAGACCATTGATAGTAACCATTTTGACTATATATCAAAGTAGATATTTCCTCCAAATACTACCTTATAAGACTCTACATCTTGTAGAAGTTTATTAGTTACTCGAATACTTAGTTGAGGTAGTCGATTCTTCATAGCGAAACCAATGGTACATCAGCATCAAAGAATCCTGCAAACCAATTTGATTGAGCATCTAGTGTAATAGGTAGAATTACAGGGATATCCAGTACTTGACAGACACGATGTAGTTGAAGTAGTCGTGCTGAATGTCGAATATGACCATTAATACAATTCATTAGTTTAATCATACCAAGTTGATTATGTAGTCGATAACGATAAGCTTTAGCAGCTGATCGCATTTTAATACTTCCACCAAGCATATGTTGGATATATCGTAGTAGTGGTAGATCTTCAAGTCCCATAGTAATTTCAAGAGAAGTATATCCTTGTTTACTAACTTGAATACTTCCATCAGCGTCGATAATTCCAGCTAGCCACTCACAGAAGGATTTAGGATAAGTTGTTGCGCATGTAGTCTCTGAGGTTCCTACTAGACTGCTAGTATGTCGTTGGTTACCTGCTGAATGTGTCTTAAATACTCCATTTTTACTAGATCTGGGTTTTACTAGAAAACCACTGATGAACATAGTAGGAGTACCATTAAGCAGACAGTCCCAGCATATAGCGCAATGCGTATTCAGATTTTCATCTGAAAAGGGCCATTTAAAACCGAAGAACCAAAAGAGATGCTGGTATAATATGGGGTCTCCCCCTCCAGCGGGATCAGAAAAGGTTGTATTAAAGTTTCGATCGGTTAATAACATGGTAATAGCCCCTGCCAGTACCGGAAGTGATAATAAAAGTGGGAATGCTGTCACTAAAACGGACCACACAAAGAGGGGTGTTCAAGAATGAAATCTTAACAAAAATCCATTTATGTATTTATTTCATCTATTCCATGACCCGAACAGGAGGGGATACACGTTACACCACGATTTTGAATCAGAAGAGAGATTTCAAGAAATGGCAGATCTATTCACTCTATCAATAACCAAGCCGGATCTGGTGTATCATAAGGGATTTGCCTTTTCTATTGATTCCTACGGATTGGATAAAAAACAATTCTTGAATGAGGTATTCAACTCCAGGGATGAATCGAAAAAGAAATATTTATTGGTTCTACCTCCTATTTTTTTATGAAGAATCAAGAAATCATTGTATTACTATATTTTATATTTGATTGTAACGAAATCTTTCATAATTTTTTTTCGAGTTACCAACTTCTCTTTTTTTTCTTCATTTTGGATTGAAAAATGGAAGAGATGGTTAGAAATCCTTTATTTTTTCAACCCAATCGCTCTTTTGATTTTGAAAAAAAACTTTTTATCAATATACTGCTTCTTCTACACATTCCCCTCTAACCCATAACGTAGAGTAACTAATAGTTAGGACTTAGAAAAAAATGGATAACTTAACTCACTCATAAGAAAAGTCCTTCCCTTAATAGATCCAATTAAACTCAATTATTGATCATTACATATAATTCCATTAAGAATATTGTTATGAAAGTAGGATTTTCTTCCTATTTCTCCTTTTTATTGCAGAATTGAAGGATTTTTTATTGGCTGAATTCAAATCAAAGAAATGTTTTTTTGACCTAATTTATGTTATTAATTTTTCCCTATCCCTTATATCATAGCAATAATAAGGGGATTAATAACTCAATCAAATCAAAAAGAAATACAATTATCTTCAGAACAAAAATCAATGCAAATAGTAAATGGTTTTAGCACTATGGCTTTCAACTTAAATGGTTTCAATTTCAACCAATCTGTAGTTGATAGTCAAGGTCGTGTAATTTAATACCTGGACTGATGATTATTAACCGTGTCTAATCTTGGTATAGGAAGTTATGCATGAACGTAACGCTCACAACTTCCCTCTAGACCTAGTTGCTGTTGAAGTTCCATCTATCAATGGATAAGACTTCTGTCTTTAGTGTATACGAGTTCCTTGAAAGTAAAGGAGCAATAACCAATTTCTTGTTTTCTCAAGAGATTGGTATTGCTCCCTTTATTTTAAAAAATTTGACATAACTTTTTTTTTTTCGAATTTCTACTTATATATAGGTAGGGGCGGATGTAGCCAAGTGGATCAAGGGAGTGGATTGGTGACCACCATGCGCGGGTTCAATTTCCCGTCGTTTCGCCCATAACATAATATTATAGTTTATAGAATATATAACTTGATGCGCCACAGTGAATTTACCTCCTATTTTTTTTGTTTGTAAAGACGAAGAAACAAATTCGATTTTCTCTCTTATTTACTACGGCGCATGAAAGAATCAAATTATCACTATATTTTATTCCTTTTTCTACTTCTTCTTCTAAGTGCAGGATAACCCAAGGGTTGCGGGTTTTTTTCTACCAATTGGGACTCCCTTCACCACCCCTATGGGGATGGTATCATGGTTTATAACTACTCCTCTTACTACAGGACGCTTACCTATCCAACATTTAGATCCGGCTCTACCCAACTTTTCTGGTTTACCCCAACATTCCCCACTTTGCTGAGTGTTTGCTGAGTAATTTTTGGATATCAAACAGTCGCTCCCCAGAAGGTAATTTAATGTGGTCGATTTCCCCTCTTTTTGCAATCAGTTTTCCGCCTACAGCACCTGCTGCTCTAGCTACTTGTCCCCTTCCTAAGTGTGATTTCTATGTTAATGTATGGCCGTGCCTAAGGGCATATCGGTTGAAGTAGATTCTTCTTTTTGATCAATCAAAACTCTTCCCAAACTGTACAAGCTTCTTCCAAAGCATACGGATTTCTGGATGTAGATGATGAATATCTATACATATGGATCTTATATATATCGTACAATGAAGTACCACATGAGTGGATATATAGGAATCCAAATCTGTCGAATCACTCATGTTATGATCTTCTACATCTAGGTCTTCCGTTCCTCATCTGGCTTATGTTCTTCATGTAGCATTCAGACCGAATGACTCTATGAAATTACGTTCGATACTTCCCATATTACGGGTAACGTAGGAGACATCTCTATTTTTCCCTCGGGAATCCTTAGATTACCACTGCTTAGCTTTCAATTTTCCTTCTGACCATCAAATGAAATGTGAAATAACCCCTGTTTTCTTTGAAACAAGGGACGCTTCTGGTTCTGTCGGTGCTTGAAACATTTAGTCTTTTCCATATTACTATATCTCTAGAGTCAATAATTTTATATAAGGAATACTGAACTCAATCACTTGCTGTCGTTACTCTTCATTTTCTGTTGAGGTCTATCCTATGGAGGTACTCAAATTGGATCAGTGATCGATTTCTAGGTTTTCGTCGTAAATCTAATTGGTACTTCCAATTACGTAAATCAATAGTTCAAACCGCACTCAAAGGTAGGCATTTCCCATTTTATAGGAACTTCTGTACCAGAAACAATGGTATCTCCAATTATAGCCCCTCTGGGATGTAAAATATATTTTTCTTCACCATCCTATAGTGTATGAGACAAATGTATGCATTTCGATTAGGGTCGTATTCTTATGGTTACGATTCTACAATATATGTCTTTTTCATTCCTTCGAAAATCGATTTTACGGTATAGATGCTTTGACCTCCCCCTCTATGCCCTGCGGTAATGATTCCTCTGGCATTACGACCTTTACCACAACGATGCTGTCCATAGATCAAATTATTTCGTGGATTGGATTTTACTTGACTGTCTACGGGCTCCATTGCGTGTTGCTCAGGGTAGAAGTTTTGTAAAAATGTATCGCCATGCTATTAAGTATTTTGATTTAAGTTCTTTCTTTCTAAGAGGTGGAATAGAATAACCGGTTGAAGCGTAATGATTCATACGTCTGTAATGCATTGTATGTCCCATAATAGGTCCATTCTTCTACCCTTTCCCGGGGTCGATGACTATTCATAGCTATTTACTTGACACAAAGAAGAGTTCGACCCAATGCTTTATTTTTGTCCTAGTTGATCCTGATTCGACATTAGAAGTATATTGATTTTTCCCCAATAAACCGAATACTTTTGTCTGTAAATACTGCATATTTTGATTCCATCCGATAATTTTCTTCCTATGAGTTCAATGTCT